>NW_016176381.1:0-9264 GCF_001687245.7 Rhagoletis zephyria
ATTTAGGGGGGCTGGAGTTTATATAGAGGGAAGAAATGCTTTTAATAAAATTTTTTTCTGTGTATACAAATTGAAATTTTTGTGTTTCAGAACGTATAAGTTTTCTGGTATCCTTTACAACGATATCAGTTTTTTTTTTTAAATTGGTTTGTACTTTTTTTGTATAATATATTTTATTTATAAGAAAAGGTATTTTTTTTTTTTTTTAAGTGTTTTTTCTGAAATTTTTATATACGAAGTATTCAAATACTCAAACTAGAAGAAAGGGGGTTTAATCGCCTTTACAACGATAACGTATCGGTTTGTAAGTTCTTTGCTGAAAATATTTTTTTATAAAAGAAGTTATTTTTTCTTGCTAAGTGTTTTTTCTCAAATTTTTATATACTTTTAATTTTTTGAAGACCCGACCTTATAACATCTATAATATAAGTTTGCACAAAATAAGGTCTACGTCTATATTTTTAGTGTTTTAGTTATTTATGTACATATAATAATAAAAAATTATTTTTTACCAAAGGCCCGTTTTCGAACTTCAAAGGCCCATATCTCGATTTCGGAGGCTAACTTCGAGAAACGGAGAAATCTCTTTTTTACCTATGACTCAATCTCTTAAAAAAAATGGGCTGGTCCAATACCTAGCCGAGTGCTGTACAGTGTAATGATTCCAGTATTTGCATTTATGTATATTGTAAATATCAATATTTTTTAAGAGAAGTTTAGCTTTTTTTTATCTAAAAATAATAAAGGTAGAAGGACGAAATTCGAGGATGTGATAGTTTACATATAACTCCTTGATATATTTTTTCAAAAATAAATATTGGAAATTTCCAAGGATATTCAAGGGTAAAGTTTTAAAAGGACATTTTCAACACTTATTCCTCCTGGTGAACTAAAAAATTATTTCTTTTTTTTTTTATTGTGCCGAATTTTTTCTCTTAATTGATACCCATATTGTTACTCTACAATGCACCAAATCCTTTAAATATTTTTATTATTTTTTTATTCAATCATATCCTAGAAATTGCAAAAAAATCCTGACGTCAGAGAGAAAAATTAAAGACGCAGTTATATATTGATTTTTTCGTGTGTTTTAAGAATTTTTGGTTTTTATCGCACGGTGTAATAGTCAAGCAAGGGAGGTTTAAGTTTAACTTTGTTTCAAAAGTATTTTTTGAAGAGGTGTCGGTTAACCCTGAAACTTAACTTAACTCAACTTAACTCAATGTCTTGTTAATACTAACCACAGGTTAAAGGTCATTATCGACGTTATCCACACCTTGTTATATGTTATGAAGTCGTTCACGTCGATTACGGTGCTTTGCCTGCAGTTAGCCATAACCAGACATTGAGTAACCGGTCGTTAGTGACATTTTTTGAGACCGAAAATAAATTTGTTCTATCTTTATGTTGTCTTTCAACAGTGCATTATTTTCCAAATAATCCAGAAACCAAAGTAACCCTTTAGTTGGCTATTAGCGTATTCACAAGGGACGTAAGCGTTCTAAAGTCGTAAAATTTTTTGATGTGACATAACGGTTGAAATGGTTTTAAGGGTGTCTTAGTGTATAATAAATTAAGATGATTAAGGTCAACCAACTAGTCCTTAGTTAGTGTGGTGATGTTGACTAGGATAAAAAACATGCTTAGCAGCATTTCACTGAATATGTTTATGTATTTTCAGATTTTATTTCCGATTCGAAACGATCAAATAAGGTACAGGTATCTATAATAATCGCTGCATTAAATTAAGCCAAAATACATGAACAAACTTCTGAGAATTATAATGCACATTCCTTTTTAATTTAGACAATAAAATCAATTACACTATATTCTTTTTCTTACACCAAACATTTATTTGCATATTTATGTGTGCAGAAATATGTACATAATTATGTATAATGTACGTATACATTTATTTAAACATATAAAGGAAGCAGACACATATCTTCATTAAAATGGCAGTGCATAAGCTCGCTTTATGCCATTCAAAAAAAATAAAAAATTGCACGTACATACATACACATGTACACATATACTGATTTGTAGTACATTTATTTACTATAATTGAAATGTACATAGTGTCCTTGTTATTGTTTTGCCAATGCCTTTAACATTGCTTGTTTTTACTGCTCTACTAAATTCACTAACGTACTACAAGAGGCTTTGGTGTGTCCAGTTCATGCATATGGCTTAATAAAGTACACGTATGTACTTAGGTATACCTACTAACTAACTTACATAAATACTGGTAGCTTTAGATGTGCAAACATAAATTTTATTTAGTGTACTGCTGAGGCATACAGCCGGATATAATATTTACTGCCTTTGAACGTTTTAGTACCACATCTTTTCTGGCATTTTTATGTACAGTTACACACAAAATTGAGTATACAATGATTTTTTTTATGTTTAATTTTTGTTTTAATTTTTACTTTAAATATGGCTTATACTCATTTCAACAAACACCATATAAATCCAAAATTAAGACTTTATATTTATTTATTTTAACAAACGTCAAACGTCAAATTTAACCTCTTCGGGGCTAAGGGAAACATATTTCCCCAAAAGTCCTGCACTCATAAGAATATTGTGTGCATTTGCGTGGTTCTTTATTTACGTTTTCATAATCTTATCTTACAGTTTTAAGAAAAACATTTAAAATCAAACATACTTAAAATTTGGTAAATAAATTTCCCCAATATTTTTCGAAAAAAATTTCAGGGTTTTCACGAAAAATTAGTTAAAGAAAAATTTGGATTTCTATCAAAACTATTAAAAACTAACTATTCATTAGAAAAAACGGTTTCTTTGAAAAAAAAAAATTTCACAGAAATTAAAAAAACTACAAGACAATAAAAAAAATTATAACGATATTTTGAAATTATCTTTATCTTGGAAAAGATAAATTTGTTTTGAGAAAAAATATGAAGTTCAATTTTACTTCGGTTTAGTATGTATGCATGTATGTGTGTGTGAAATTTTTAAAATTTGATATAAAATATATAAGAATAAAATATAATTATGTATATAAAAAAGTTATTTAACCAAAATGATAAATGAAAAAAATATTTTTGGGTAATGAATATTTTTTGGGAGGAACAATCTTTTGAGGAAAATTATTCTCATCCCTAAGATAAAAATCGAAAAAATATGAATGAGAACTTTACATTTGCATTAGCTTTTTTTGGAAATCGCAATTCGCAATTCAAATCCTAGCTGATTTAAAAGATTTCTGCAAAATTTAAAACTCTTTAATTTTTCACTTTTTATATATGGAAGTAAACTCGGAGTATCGTCATAAAAATATTTTCAAAATTCAACGCAAATTTTAACAGTATCAAAACATGCACATTATTTCATTAAAATTGAATGCACTATTAAACTGCATGCCCAACAAATACATAGGTACAACAAATTTGAAATGTGCGTGAAAATTTGCAGACTTCTTTTAAATTGATTTGGTGTTTCTTAAAATATAAGCCAAATTTTAATAGATAAAAATTAAAAAAAAAAAATACATTTAAATCATTGTGAACATTTAAAAAAAGTACGCGGGTACTGAATTTTGTGAGTAACTGTATGTACGCACATAGCTATGTAGGCATATATAGTAAGTTCATTCAATAATTTGTTCTTTCCTTTGCTTTCCTTTCCTTTCTTTGCTTCTTTGAACGATAAACCTGCGAATTTCCCTCCATTCTAATGCAACAGTACCAACGGCCAGCATATTGGGTGGACCTGATTTGTATGTGGACAGAGGAAGTACAATTAATCTGACATGTGTAATAAAATTCAGCCCTGAACCACCGACACACATTTTTTGGTATCATCAAGATAAGGTAAATAACAATTGCAAGCTGGTATATGTGTACTCTTGCATAAGCACACATGTCTTTACCATTTATTAAAGAAAATTTATCAGAAACGTTGTAGATACAGATGTGTCTTAGATAAGCAAGAATCAGGATAATGTTATTCAATAATGTTTGTTCTTAAAAAAAAAATGTTTGTTCTTGTTCGAGAAGTTATGCTCCGTTTACATTATGCCAATAGCAGGCCACACCAATGAGCCAGGCCAGCGCTGGACTGGAATGACGACTCTCTACAAAGGACTAGATTGAACCAACAAAAGCATACCATTCATTTTAATTTTACTACTTATACAACACTTTTGGCATTGGGTGGTACATCCTTAATTCCAATGTATAAAAAAACCCCTATCCGGTAGACATTTCTACATGTGCTTTGAAAAATCAAGGACATCTCGCTGCTTACTACTTTAATCGCCGGAAAGAACAGCTGCCAATCATCACATGCATTGTCTGACATGCTAACTTTGCAAAACATCAAATTCTAAATATTTTCCATTAAGCTTAGGTCCTGTGAAAAGGACAAACTTTGAAAAAAATTACGACTTTGCCTCCTTATGCTCCCTTTTACTTCTCCTGTAGGGCGGATTGCGTAACTTATTGATCACGCAGGGGGAAACAAACCAAGTTAATCCTTTCAAATAGCATTTCAATTATTATTAAACCCGTTGTAGCCATCAAAATTTTACTTTTCGCCGGAGAAAACAATTATTTTTTAGTATTCTATATAGTAAAGTTGATGCCCTTTATTTACATTTTCTGAGCACAAGTGTATGGAGTAATCCGTAGTTCCATTGTGATGTCATCAACAACAACGTTTTTCTTGTACTTTGGTCCACTATCGCGACAATACGTCGGCTTCAGCTATCAAAAACATTTCCTTCAGCTTTATTTCCAACAGATCGCCTGCAAATTCCTGGATCCATGAAGCCCTCAATTTATAGATTTTTTGCAGCTGAAAGTGCCAAGGTTTCGCCCATTCTTGCTGCGATATAGGTCTGATTATCCTTTAAATTCTTAAAAAGGTTTAAAGTTGAATTATAATAACTTTGCTATACACATAAGGAGGCTACTCATCCTTATACATACTCAAGTGAATCAAAATAATAAGCATTCTTTTTAGTAAAGTAAAATCCAAAATTAATTTTCATCACTTTTCTTCGTTATGAATCATTCTTCAAAACGAGGTTAAAAATAAACTTCTCTGATGCCAACAAGTCCATATATAAGCTTGGATCTTAAGGAAAATATGTGTACCTATTCTAGTGAATCGGACTGTATTAAATTTTGAAACTATTTTCCTATATACATGTGAAAATACATGCCAATGGATTAGTCGTCTGCACTATTCCAGTCGCACTGGCGTGGAGTGTTATGCTATTGGCATATTGTAAACGGGACATTTTTTTTTCTGCTGTCAAACTTTATATTGATTTACATCGTGAAGACAAGTTTATTTATGACTGAAATGTATACCACATAATGAATGACTATTAATTTCTCACGAAGTGACTCTATTTTCGGCAAACGCTATAGGTCCAGAACAAAAATGTTCTTTTACTAATCTTTACGAACATCGGGTTTTTTCATTTGTCGGAAATAACGAGCACGGCATAGATTGTTTAATGTTCAAAAGCCTCATATCAATCCTTGCAAAGGTGTGGTAGAAGCACTCAAATTTTTCCACCGTTTGGTGTTATCATGTATGCCTAACACAGTGCGTTATCTACTCAGTAAAACCAAATACATACCTTAGCAGTTTTTTTTTTAGGGCCCGGTTAAAAAGTTTACTCAAATCACTCCTTAGGATGTGCGAAAAGAAAACATCAAAGGAGGTGGATAATCCATATCCAAACTGATGCGATTATAGTACTGATGGTATATCAGCCAACGCCTCATCAATACCATGTCCGATTAACAACACAGACTGTAAATTAAACCGCAAGAGTACTTTTGACATTTTAAGTCAATTTCCAAGCCAGCTTCTGTGTAATCTCTTCCGCTCTTTTTCAATGCTCATAAGAATACTGTACCATACATCACGGCCCAACGATGTCGATTCTGTAATGGGCAAAAAGCAATCTCTTCGCTAGTCAGATGCACAGCATAGGGTACACCGGCCGGTCAAAAAGCGCTCTCGTCGAAAGAACTAGCCTGGAAGAGGCAGCGGACTTTGGATGCCTCACGAGTGTAACTAAGAGATATAAGTCTTCGACTAATCTCTCCAAGTCGGCATCGTTGATTTGGGAAACTTCCAACAAGATGACTAAGGAAGACCCCTTATCGATCACTGACACATATCGCCGTCCAACTGGAGGCGCATACTGACGGGTTTGCGCCGGGCTCTGTACACATTGCCTGTGGCGTCGAAGCAGAGCAACAGCGATCGGCGTCTGATCCGTGGTAGCGCGATCAAAAGGACAGCATTATGTTGGGTTCGGTATTACCGATGTTTCGCGTCGAGTTTTCGCGAGCAACGACCTACTAATCAAAACTTCCAGTTCAGCAGAATACGAATTAGACGTATCCATGTGAACCCATATCCCTAGGTACGCTTCTGTTCACAAAAACTTCTATCTACTTCTACTTCCAAATTCAGAATAATCATACGTAGGTTATATGATGGAGTCCTTACGACATTACTTTACTCAGACATATGCAAATAAAATTGGAGTGCATGCGGGGAAAATACTTGGTACTAGAGGCACTTTTTCTTTGTCTGGCAAGTCTGTCCCCTGTTTTTCGGTATCGGTTGCTTTTATACATCCAGCAGTGACAGACAGATGTCGAGGTTTTTAAGTATTTCCTTCTTCTTCCTCTTCTTCTTGTGTGACGCTCTAACCACTTACGGTAAAAAATATGATGGGGCCACACAGAGAGCGATTTGACAATTTTCGATAGTAGCGGCAAAAACAAACTTTGGGTTTTCAATTTGACGGCGTATACTGAAACGCTGTATTCTTTGCCTAAGCGATTCAAATAAAGCCCGCCAGCCGTTTCTCTCCTGTTCCAACTAACTGGAAGTCACGTCCTTTTCCAACTGTTCCTGCCATCACAGAGGAGATCTTGCTCTTTTTCTGTTACACAAATAAGTACTGCGTTGAATACTTATGGGGTTGGAGTATTCGCGTCCATTTATAGTCTTATTTATTTTTTATGTATTCTTAATAATAAGCTCCAGGAAAGGAGTCCGCCTTTTGTACCATGATATAAAGCTCTATATTATTTGCTACATGAGTTTCATAACGCATTTACATACCTAAGTCACCCGGAGGCCATAAAACGAAAACAAGAATTGCTATAAGCAATGTGGTGTACCATTAAGCTCATTGCGCTGTTACCCAACTCAATACAAACCACAAATAGTAGTTCCCCATCTTTTTCCTGTTCAAACTTTAAGAAGTAAGAATACATAAGTATTAACTTAAGGCATTTTAGTTGAAGGAGTTTCATTATCGAGAAAAAATATTTGGCGAAAATTGTGTACCTACTCGTACATGCCAGAATCAAGTTTTCATGTTGGCACGCTACCAAAAAAATTTCATCAATAAATTATCGAGTTCGAGTACCGCAATGCCAACAGCCAGCCAAATCAGCAAACCAGGCACTGCTTTGTAGCGCCTGTAGAACTGCGTGAAAACAAGCAAGTAACCAGTTTTAAAAACTTTTATCGCAGCGATTTTTCTCATATGTCACCAACACATACACCCACACAGTTCATTTATTACCGCCCAAGAGTAAAAGAACATACAATGTATGTATGCACTTGCTTTGCAGTGCTGAAGTGTTATAAATACAAGTCTGTCGCAAAGGATGTGCATTTACTTACAAAATATTATACGTAGTATGTATGCATATGTACATGCACACATACTAATGGCCTCTTCCGTTTTCAAATAGTTTAAAGCGAAATCGTTGCCGTAGTGTTGGCGGTGAATCGCGTTGAAAATTGTATTACTGGCAGCGTGGCAATTGATAAGTAGCAACGCCTTCATGCTCATGGCATGAATGTTGAACGCTTGCAGTGCTGCTCAGATTTAACGAGCATGCCACTTGCAACTGCCACATGCAATGAAAAACCTGAAGCCATGCAACGAAAGAAGGTCATACATACATACATACATATGTATAGAGGGAGAAGAAGGCGAAGACGATTGAATCAAGGAAATCTGCTTTACAAGCTGATCATATCGCATTTGTAGACTTGGCCGAGTGAAAGGCGGGAATTGAAAAATAACAAAAGAAATAAGCGATTATAAAAAATGAGTAAATGAAAAATTAAAACAAGCAAAAATATTTTAATAAAAAAAGCTCGCGCATTAATGGGTAAGCTGTGAACGTAAAGTAGCAGCTTGAGGATATCAGCAGCGATAAATGCAGCAAAACCGCGAACGTGGTGAAAGTAGTGTTGATTCAGAAGGTTTTTGTCCTGCCACAGGGTATTGATAATACTTTTACGAGGGGAACTATAAGGATGAATTTATGTATAGGTAAAAAGCGGGTTTCGCACAATTGCACAATTGAGCACACAAAGCCATAATCTATAAACGATTATAAAAAAGTACTTAAATAAATAAATGAAATTGAAGCACGCATAAGCTGCATAAAGTTTTATAGAAGCATAAAAAGCGAAACAGCTAAAGACAAATTAACCCTTGTGCGGTATCATTGATACAGCTGCACCAATTCGGATTTTGTAAACCATTTTTTAATATTATTTATGCATCGAGAAAGCTAAAACTTGCTTCTTGTCTACATTTAAGAATCAAGTAATAGAATTTTATATGTGTTTGCATCACTCTTATGTCAGTGACAGTGGCTAAGGTACATCTACACCCTCGTGGATATCTTTATCTTATCTTGATACAATTGTACAGCTGGCATATATTCATGAAAAGTTTACCATTTTTTTCAACTCCCTTTTGTAATATCAACGACTAGTATATTAAAAGTCCGGTAGCTGGCGGTGGAGTGGAGAAATCTCTAAAAACCGCATTTACCGTCCGATTTGATTTATAGTCAGGGCATATATCCCCCTTGTGAATGGAGACTTATTTCTAAAAAAATATTCCGATATGTGTCGCAGGAGTAGAGATATTTCTAAAAACTGCATTTACAGTCCAATTTAATCAAAATTCACAACACGTTTGACCTTTATGAATAGAAGTAATTTATCCCAAGTCGATTTGATTAATACTAGTATCTTCCCGTTGTCGGAATTCGGCCAATTCAATGGAAAATTTCTAGCTTTTATCGGGTTGTATTTTTTTACTAATGCATTATTATCTGAATATAGCGCCACCTATTAGAAAAATTTGCTGACACTTTTTCGACTTACCAATATTTAATACCTTTTTAACCGACTTCCAAAAAAGGAGGAGGTTATCAGTTCGTC
>NW_016176382.1:0-114 GCF_001687245.7 Rhagoletis zephyria
TCCGTGTACACGATAACTCGAGCAAAAATTGAGATATCTCAATGAAATGTGGTATGTGGGTTTCCGTTAATCCAAGGCAGGTTGGTATTGAAAATGGGCGAAATCGGACTGTAA
>NW_016176382.1:333-9264 GCF_001687245.7 Rhagoletis zephyria
AATAACCACGCCCACATCCCATATAACGGTAATTTTCGGAAATACCAAAACTGCGATATTGTAGTAACTAATGAAGATTATTCACTCAAAATTGATATTTGCAACAATTTTTAGACGAAAAATGAGAATATTATAAATTTTTGGAAAATGGGCGTAGCCACGCCTACTTATGGTTACATGTGTATATCTTGGCAATCGCTGCACCGATTTCATCCAAACTTGGCACAGTTGTTGGGCTTGGTACAGCATACCAAACGGCTGAAAATTTTTAAAATCGGACTATAACCACGCCCACAGTCCATATAAGGGTAATTTAGAGAAATACGAAATCTTCGATAAATCAGTAAATATTAAAGCTAATTTATTCAAAATTGACGCTTGCTACAATTCTTGACCAAGAAATATGTTTATGGTAAAATTTTGGAAAATGGGCGTGGCTCCGCCCACTTATGATCACATATATGTATATCGGTAACCGTTCTACCAATTTATACCAAACTCGGTGTTTTTATTGTGCTTGCCACATAAAAGCAAAAGGTTGAAAATTATTGAATTCGGACTAAAATTACGGCTGCTTTTCATATAACGGTACATTTCAGAAATGCTTGAAATTTCAATACATCGAAATTTAAGGACTCTAATTTACTTAAAATTTATACACCCCGGCTCATCATGAAGCGGTAGCTTTCGGAAAGGTGGAAAACATATATTTAATACTTGCGCCGGGTATTTAATGTTCGGCTCCGCCCGAACTTAGACTTTCTTACTTGTTTTATTTTCTATTCCAAATAGTAAGAGTGGCACCTTTCTGAAATCTTTATTAAATGGACAATTTTTTTATGCAATGTAAAGTTATAGCTCAGTAAATTTTTTTTTTTTACCAGAGATAGTCAAAGCTGGGGAAGAAAATATCAAAAAGTTAAAAATCGCAATATAGTCCTAATTTTATAATGGTTTCTTAATATATTTTAACTACATTGCATTTGAGTATGGAGAAGCAACTATCTGAAAGTATTTTACATAAAAAATTTACTAAGTATAGGCTTGTTTGTAGATGCAGTTAAAGAAAATACATGAAAAGGCACGATTTTTCTTTAATTAAAAAAAAAAATTAGATATTTCAAAAACGGTGACACTTTTACCTGAAAATTTTTTGCTTATCAGGGAGCTCACCACCGCGCCTGCCTTCTCCTCAAGTTTGGCAGGTTACTTCTGGGACACCCTGTATATAAAACAAAGTCGTGTTATTTACACCATTTATAACTCAAGAACGGCTGGACAGATTTTTATGATATTTGTCTACCTTCCGAATAGCAGAATAAGTTTTAAAACAACCCCTAGGTGGCGCTGGAGTCGAGTTATTAGTAAAACCCGTATTGATGGTCCGATTCGCCTCATATTTGAGACATGTATTAACAACAGGAAAAGCAATATCATTCCAAAAAGAAAAAGGGCCGACAGGTGGCGTTGGGATCACGTTATTACTAAAAATCGTGTTTATGGTCCGATTATCTTCAGATTCAAAATATGTATTGATAACAGGAAAATGAATTCCTTCGAAAAAAAATTGCCTCCAGGTGGCGCTGAAATTGAGTTACATATGTATGTAATTAAAAATCATATTTATGCTCGAATTCATTTAATTATCGAAATATATGAATTCACATATCGATGGTCCTCTGCAATAGCGACACAACTCAAAACTCAAAAAATCAAATCCCTTATTACTGTTAAGAGGCTCATCTCTCTAATCCTTGGCTAACCCATCTCTAATCCTAACTAAAGGAAGTAGTAAAGATTATACATGAATAAGACAACGATTAAAGACATGAGTCACTTAACAACAGTACGAGTTTTTATATTTTGAATTTTGAATTGTGTCGTTATTGTCCTCTACAATAATGATATGTTTATGATATATTTATGACAGGAAAAGATACATATGTATGTAAGTATACTTTTGCAAAAAACTGAAATTCAGTCGGAAACCGCCGTTTACGAACAGCTGTTTCTTATATCTATATCTATCTATACTAATTATATAAAGAGAAGTCCCTTTTTTGTAATTGGTAATCTCGCGAACGGCTGGTACGATTTTCATCAAATTTTTTATGTAAGTAGCTTTCAGCAACCACCATGTTTTAGGCAAAAAAAAATACTTTTTTCCGGTAGGTGGACCAGGGACCTATCTATTCGAAAAAATCGTATTTATCGTCCGATTTACTTGAAGTCACCTATTTTTATAAAAGGTGATCTCGTAAACGGCTGTACTGATTCCTTTGAAATTGTGGACACCTTTTGGTTATAGGCTGATAATAATTTCGTTCCCATACAAATCGAATTTCTCATACCGCATATCTCTGGAAGTATTTGTGGTAGAGTCCTGGAACTTGATAAGGTATCAATCCAATACTCATGGAGAAAAGTGGGCGTTGTGCCTTCCAAATATACTGAAACTTTTACCTATCTGTAAATACATATCGCTAGCTTAGAGTGAAAAGTTGCTAAATCCACTTTTTATGAAAACTAATATTTTGATATAGAGAAATTGAACACGCATCGTTTAGAAAATTATAAAAGTACTTATTTTATTTTTTCCTCTTCATAAGCAATAAAAGGAAAATTTGCTAAGTCCAAAAGAAGCGCCACTAATTCGATAAGGCCAAAATAATACGACATCTTTTAATAAATATCGAATCCTTCTGATTCTTGTGGAGTTTTGCTTTGCTTTAAACGCGCAAAATGTTTGGTTCAAAGTCTTGCGAAATAGTTAAAGAAAATCGCTATAGGAAGATTTTTCCTCTCCTGTAAAATTTTTAAAAAATTTTCTTTCTAAGCTAGCGATATATAATTCTTCGGTGCGTGTGTTTGGTTCACAACTTAAAACACCAGATGGCGCTGGAGTCGAGTTAGTACTAAAAATTGTATTTACGATCCGATCTGGCTAATATTCAAAATATGTATTGGTAACGTGCGTTGGTAACGTATTGCGGCGAAAAAAAATTGCTCAACGGTGGCGTTGGAGTCAAATTATTACCAAAAATCATATTTTTGATCCGATTTGTCTCATAATAGAGATATATGGTGGTAAAGTAGTGGCAATAGTGTTGCAAAAAAGATCCGCCAGGTTGCGCTGGTGTCGAGTTATTGCTAAGAATTGTCAAGTGAAGTCATTCGGAGATACCAGGCATTAAAGTAGTCAAGTTACCACCGTTAAATCTACTACCATAACCATTGCGGTCCTTGACTAAACAGAATAAAGACAATTCTTGATGAATGCCTACAAAGAAAATTGTAAGACATTTATGATATTTCGTCTGAAGTAGGTCTATGTATATTGGATTTCTGTAGGCCAATGATACTCCCCCATCTTGAAATTGCCTCCAGATTCAAGGAAATAGGATACGGCATACAACGATACAAGGATACAGATTTAAGGACGATTCATCATCGTACCGGATTATTGTTGCTGCAAGAACTTCTTCACGGACATAACGACTTCGTTAGATTATTTAAGACGGCAATAGGGAATATGTCAATGTTATTGTGGCTTGTTAACATTTTTTTATTTTTAATATTTTTATTGAGCTTTGTACCTCGATTGTTTATTATTCGAATTTCGAATTCGCAGGTTCGATCCCTGCTGAAGTCTAGAAAAAAGAAGTCTGATGAGGAGATGTGGTGATCTCCGAAATAGTGCTATAACTTCTACCGCTTAGACTTTGTTGCTTTTTCAATTTTTCCTAATAAACAATCGTGGTACAAAGCTCAATAAAAATATTAAAAATAAAATGTTAACAAGCCACAATAACATTGACAAATACATAGTTTAGGAAGAGCCTGCCTGAAACTATACAAAAAAGCAAATAAGCAAATGGATGTATAGAATTGACAACAACAACCACGCTGTCGAGTTTAAATAGCGGCAAATCAGCTGCACTTGATAGTAGTTGGTTGAATAAGGAAAATGAATTAGCAACAAGAGTTTACGGGATGTACATAGCTCAGTGGTTAACGCTTCTGACTTTGAACATCGAATTCGCAGGTTCGATCCCTGCTGAAGTCTAGAAAAAGAAGTCTGATGAGGAGATGTGGTGATCTCCGAAATAGTGCTATAACTTCTACCGCTTAGACTTTGTTGCTTTTTCAATTTTTCCTAATAAACAATCGTGGTACAAAGCTCAATAAAAATATTAAAAATAGAGAATATGCTTTCTGACGACCACAAAACCAAACTTGAACGTGAATTGTGGTGAAAACGTTGGACCAAATGTTTCAATAAAAAAATAAATTTTGGGCGGGACGAAGTTCGCCGGGTCAGCTAGTATTTCATACAAAAACAAGGATAGTGCTGTCTTCAGCTACGACGAAGGCTTCATACCTTTCATGAACATCAGAAAATTTAACCTCAACCTATTACTGCGTTTTAAATTAGTTGTTTGGGAGCTAAATTTTTTTTTTTAATTCTCCGCATACATAGATCGAGGAGTTATATAACAAAAAGTCATGTCTGAACATTCAGTGGTATGGAAGATATACCTTATAAGGCATCGATGTGAATGATACAAAGTAGGCCTTCTATAAGCAAACAGTTCTGACAATTTTATAGTTTTAGCTGGGCACATAGCGATGCTATAGTGCAAAACTTGTATGAATTATAATTGGTATAGGAGATACATATGTGTAGCTTATAGAGCACTGATTTTGAAGATCTTTTCAGTACACTTTGTATGATTACATTGGTTTACAGCAAAAATTTTTAATTTATTTCACTATCCAACTTCTATGTAGAATTGCTCGCGGATTCCGAAAATCGAGTTAATTTTTTTTCTATAAATACGTTTTCGAGATATTTGCAATTTACCGTTATTCAGCTTAAAACAAAAAGTGGTTCCACTTAATCACGTATATCTTGCGAACCAATTTAACAATTTTAAAATGAGATACGGCAAATGAAAGCTAATAAAATTTTAAAAATAAGCAGGAAAGAATGTTACTCATACGTCACGTACACCTGCGTAATACGCTTTTCTGCTCATATGTATTTCTTAAAAAAAATCTTCGCGTATTTTTATTTGACCACTCATTACTTCTTTATTTATCCCACGCTTTCCTTACAAACTTGATTTTTTTTAACAGAACAGGCTTTAGCACAAATCTAAAAATTGCCATATTCGTATATNATTATCTATATCTACATTATGTAATCAAATCGATGTGTCCATTGAAACATATAATTTTTCGAATACGGAATAAAGCGAAAAAGAATGATCATATACTTTGTATTCGAAACAATTAAAAATTATAAAAAAACAATTATGGGACATCATAAAAACTTATCAACTTGGTACAAACTTTGGATACAATATACAACTGTATTCGTCTGATTGTCTCGTAGTTTATTTTTGTTAAGATTTCTACCGGGTGTGGGGCGCACACATGTGCTTTTTTTACGAACTTTTACTTCTATCGCGTGTATGGTGTTGCACTCGTGCTATTAAACTAATGCTTTTTTCTCAAGCAGTTTTGCTCAGTGCAAGGTTAAAAGTTTCGGTTTTAATTTTAAACTTTTTGGACTACATACATATATGGCCAAACTAAATTCAGTTTCAAATACAAACTTTCCAAGATNTTTAAAATGAGATACGGCAAATGAAAGCTAATAAAATTTTAAAAATAAGCAGGAAAGAATGTTACTCATACGTCACGTACACCTGCGTAATACGCTTTTCTGCTCATATGTATTTCTTAAAAAAAATCTTCGCGTATTTTTATTTGACCACTCATTACTTCTTTATTTATCCCACGCTTTCCTTACAAACTTGATTTTTTTTAACAGAACAGGCTTTAGCACAAATCTAAAAATTGCCATATTCGTATATTTATAATGGTAGTTAATTGTATTATATTTATCAAATAAAACACCTCTTTGAGGTAAAATTTTCGAGTGCCGAAAGCTGAACTAGAAACACAAAATTTATGATATCAATTTCGTGACGAAAATTATACGCATTTTTAACTGCCTTTGAAACGTACGGAAAATCTTTTTTTTATTTATACGAATCGTTGCAAAAGTTCTGTTTTTTATTTTGTGTTTCTAGCACTAGACGGAATTTCGCAACGTTCCGAATAAATAATAAAAGATTTTCCGTACGTTTCAAAGGCAGTTAAAGAATGCGTATAATTTTCGTCACGAAATTGATATCATAAATTTTGTGTTTCTAGTTCAGCTTTCGGTACTCAAAAATTTTACCTCAAAGAGGTGTTTTATTTGATATCAATTATTTTGGGGTAACAAATTTAAAATCGACCAAAATACAAACAATAATCTAAATGTTTTATTTTTCTCAAATAAATTACTAAAAATATTATCTATATCTACATTATGTAATCAAATCGATGTGTCCATTGAAACATATAATTTTTCGAATACGGAATAAAGCGAAAAAGAATGATCATATACTTTGTATTCGAAACAATTAAAAATTATAAAAAAACAATTATGGGACATCATAAAAACTTATCAACTTGGTACAAACTTTGGATACAATATACAACTGTATTCGTCTGATTGTCTCGTAGTTTATTTTTGTTAAGATTTCTACCGGGTGTGGGGCGCACACATGTGCTTTTTTTACGAACTTTTACTTCTATCGCGTGTATGGTGTTGCACTCGTGCTATTAAACTAATGCTTTTTTCTCAAGCAGTTTTGCTCAGTGCAAGGTTAAAAGTTTCGGTTTTAATTTTAAACTTTTTGGACTACATACATATATGGCCAAACTAAATTCAGTTTCAAATACAAACTTTCCAAGATTAAAAATAGAGAGCACCTATGTTGGGTCTAGAATTTAAACAGATCGGTTTAAATTTTTAACCCAAACATTTTCATAATTTAGAATAAAACAAGTAAGAGCAGCGCTATCGTCGGCTATGCCGAAGGCTTCATACCATTCATGAGAATCTGAAAATTTGACTTTTACAGATTACTGCATCTGAAAACATGTATATATTCACAGCAGGCATAGATAGAGGAGATACATATATAAAAGATCATATCTAAACAATCAGATGTATGGAAGATATTCCTTATATAGCACCAACCTAAGTGATTTTCACTGCTGTGTGATCGGTACGTGAACCGGTAACACAATTTAATGGGTTTAGCTTCCTGCATAAAGGAGATATATCGCAAAGACTGGTATCTGAACAATCAGTGGTATAAGATATAAAGCTCATAAAGCATAAATTTTGACGATTTTCTCACTAGACTTTGTATTATTATTTATAAAATAGCTTACGAAATTTATCGGTTTTTGGCTATCCAAATAAAGGAGTTTTACAGTGAAACCCCATATCTGAACAATCAGTTGTATGGGGGCAATAAACAGGTTATGGTGACCCAATCTTTGTTATTTTCACTGTAATTATTCTGAAAATAGTACGAAATTTCATGTTAGAAACATGCATAGACGGAGTAGTTATAACAAAAAATCGCATATCTGAACGACCAGTTGTATGGGAGCAATATGTAAAAGTGACCCGATCTTCGCCATTTTCACTGAAAGTATTCTTTTGATAATGAGACAACAGTGCAAAATTTAATGTGCCTAGCTACTTAAATGGAGAAGTTATAACGAAAAATCTTATATCTGAACAATCAGTTGTATGAGAGGGTGACAGGTAATAAGGTCAATTGACATTATTACCTTTTCAAAAACGAAATAAAGTCAACAAAAATTTGGAAATAAAGTCATTGACGCTATTTCCTCATTAAAATAGAAATAGCGTCAACAATGCTTAAAGTATATCGATTCATAGAAAAAAATTTTGTTCTTACAATAAACTTTGCCCCGAAAGTGTTGTTTTTTAATAGATGAAAAAGGTTATTGCCAAATTTTATTAAAAAAAATTAAATTACGAATATGTAAAAACACAATGCGAAAAACTAAATGCCTGCGCACAGCTGGAATACGAGAAATATTTTAAGAAAGAGTGTAGAAATGATCCATAACTTGCAAAACATTTTTCGTTTCCACAAAAATAAAGCGAACACTATTAAATTGATGAAACAGTCCATGTCCAAAAACCCCGGAGGAACACTGAAAGAATTCTGTGTTTTAAATTAGCATATTTTGAACGAATTCGGAATGTCTAAGGTGGAAAAGAAACCAACCTTTCTATAAGGAAACAATTATAGAAAAAGAATTTTCTTACACTGTATTCATGTCTCCGCCAGCAATTTGTGACGACATCATTTAAAAGCAGCTAAGGAGAATTACGACACTATTTATTAGATGGCACATTCAACGAGCCAATGTGCCAAAATGCGAGTATAAAAAATTATTGATTATTTAATATCGGAACCGAGATCATATAAGTTAATAGATTGGTTTTCACACCCTTTTGAAACACAAATTATTTGCTTTTTTACTGCAGACAAGTTGTTACCCCACAACACAGCAGAAATCTTCCAATCAGGGCTGCCAACTATCCTTAGTTATGAGGTGCAATATTGACGATAAAAAAGTGCCAAATAGAAAAATAAAAGTGCCAAAAAAGGTGTCATTCCTTTTAATCATTCACATTTAGCAATAAAATAAAGCTACATTTTCCAAACAAAAGTGCAATAATAAAATAAGATAAACCAGTTGAATAGCATTTATAAATTAGAAAATTTTAGTTGAGAAAAAGAAATGCACGCAAAGGATTTCAAAAAAATGTATTGAAATGTTATTTTTTTTACAAAAGTGCCATTTTGGCACTTTGTGCCAAATTGAAAAATCAAGTGCCATTTGAAATAAAATTGGGACAAATGGCACGGTTTGAGCCAAGTTGGCATCCCTTCTTCCATTAACTTACAAATGTTAAAATGTGAAATATCGAGGATTTTTATATCAGAATCTCATCTTTGTGAAAAGTGTGCAGATAGA
>NW_016176383.1:0-9263 GCF_001687245.7 Rhagoletis zephyria
TCCCCGGTAGTTTGAACCCTTCCCGATCATTGACCCCTACCATTTGTCTAACAGTGTTTTTTATTGTATGTTAGGACAGCTTCTCAAACTATATTTAGGCAATTTTCATTCGTGTTACGTTGTTGGAAAATAATGACTATCTAAATACTGGGACTAATTCCGGGATCTCGGGATTGTATGATCGATCCCCCAGAAAATCCCGGGATCACCAAAATCGAAAAAATAACATCCCTAATACATATGTAGTTAAATAAAGCTATAAGTATATTTTGAAATATTATGTACTAGCAAATTTCTTATGCACTCAAACGTAAATCCGTCACAGCTGACGCCAGTCAGTCATATGAAAATAAAATAATACAATCAATACATCTTAGCTTGTTTGAAAAAATATATTCTGGTAATGTATTTTAGTATTACTTATTTTTCTATTTGTTCCTACATATTGAAAGAAACAAGAGCGTAGGATAAATATTAAATGTTTACTATATTTTATTTATTTTTTATTATTACTTTAATTTAATTATCATTAGTAGGTAGGTAATAAATATATACAAACTACAAAACTTAAATGCTATATTTTTGTTTTTAGAAATCATTAAACAATTGTAAATCTCTTTGGTCTACTGCTCTGGCTGGTTTCCAATCCTTTTCGGGGTAATCATCAAAATTGCTCGTATCACCATCGGACGTGACATCGGGTACGATTGGTGCCTGCAATGAGAGAGAAAAGAAAAAAACGTCAGTTGGAAATTTGCAGATAGAAACACATATGTAAGTTCTTCAAATATAACAATAATCTTGACCGACAAAAACACCTTTTATTTACAGAAAAAGTCAAAATGATTTAAACAAATTTGCATATGTTGCAAAAATTAGGTTATCTACATAGTTTGTGAAGAGTGAAAAGTTGCAAGTTGCGGCAAATTTGTTAGAATGTTTTTCAGATCAAGAAAAAAACAAGTAGGAGGTGAGTATGTATGTACATTCGGGTGGTCCTTAAATGTCAAAAGCTAATTTTCACATCAGATTTCCGAAGCCTCAACCCCTACGTCGCTGCTAGAGTTGAAGATATCAAATATAAATTTTGGCCCAGATTGGAGACGGTTAAGGCATGTCGCACAGGGGTCAAGTAATTAATTAATCCCAACCGACACAAGGGGCGCAGTCCGCATGACGTACGGAACTTGTTTTTTTTTTGGCTTTTTTGTGCCGAGTAGTGGAAACGGGAGTTTGTTGAGTGTCGATATCTAAAACTATTCAGCTACAGAATCAAATTCATCAAATTTGTCAAATTTCTGAGTATCGATTTTGGGTATTAAATGAAAAAAAAATATTAAATTTTTTGAGTCCATAGAGGTATCTGGCCTTTGATCACTTTGCGACACGCCTCCACCGAGTCCTATCGGATCCAGGATTTATATGTGATATCTTCTACTATGGCAGTATCAATTTTGGGTATTAGATGAATCATTTTTTTTTAATAGTTTGAGTCTCTATAGAGGAATTTGTAGGGGGTGCGACTGGAAAAAATCGTTCATTTAATTTTTGCATGGCCACCCTAATGTACATACATACACATATACAATTCCATATGTATTATAGAGAATACATACAATATATTGCAGACACGTGCGCTGCTTTGAGCCGACAACAACGTAAAGAACAAAAAGATTTTAAACATCAATTTGTAATAACAACGACCCGATAAACGCCACTAAGCACATTTTTGCAAAAATTTTTCCTAATATTCATAATTTAGAAAAATACCAGCAGCAAGTGCAAACATTTACCTCCAATTTCACTGCTGCCTGTCAGTGATTTATTGCAGTTGCATTAGCAACCGCTCAGCCGTCAATAAGCATAAAACAGCAGCCAGCGAAAAATAGCAAACAGCAAAAAAAACAGAAAAGCCAAGAGGCCAAACATCCAAAAAGGCCAACAATGCAACTAACAACTATTTAGAAGACTGAGTAATCGATGGAGCGCACTTGAAATATATGCCCCGTAGGAAAATTAGCTAACGAAAGTCTTCTAAAAAGAATGTGAAATTAAAACGTATCTTATTTATGTAGTAGAAATTGGGTATTTTTTTCCATTCCAGACAAAACGAGATACGGTTGCTGAATTTAAACCTCACGAAAGCAGGGCTGCTAAGAAGAAAATGCTAAGATGAATCGCTTTTCGTATCTTCCAAATGCCGCGGAATAATGTCTTATTCCGTGTGTGCCTATTGGGCAGTACCCGGACCAGGCTCTTTTTAAGCTACAGAGTTGTCAGTTAGGGGACGTAGTAAACTCTTTCCGCTGAACTGGAGAGGTGGCCCTATGGATATCCAGCCTTACCAATTCTTCAGCCATACAGTTTCTTGTACTTGATCCATATAAGCCTGATTTGGAAGTTGATGTATTTTGGAACGAACACCAACACCAAAATATGAAAGGAAAGTGACGGGCGATATTTTGACGGCACCGTAAGCGCACCCAGATTTCGTATTTGCAGGGAGACTTTTTTCTCAAGAGCTCTATATCACCCTCAAGTTTAGATTTGCAAACCTGTGTACCTTCCATCTGTGAATAGATTTATTTTAGCTTAGTCCTAGATAGTCGAGGTTGGCCCCAAACGGTCTTTCTCTGCACACATCTCTTCAAGGGACGAATGGCAATCTCTGGAGTAAAGGTCCAATAAACATCTTCACGGACGGATCGAAGCTGGACGGGAGAGTTTGAGGAGGTTGAGGAATTGGCCAGAGCTCTGCGACATATTTCAGGCAGAGGTGGCCGCGATAAAACAAGCAGTCAATTGAAATTTTTTTCCCAGGACAAAGTGACACCACCGAAAATTACAGGGCTCACGAATGAGCTAGGTAGGGCACACTCGAAGCCGTTACCTTGAACAGGGAGGGCATATAAATTCCGTCGCGGCCTGCTCCTGGACCGATGAGCTCATAATGGGCTTTGGACAAAAACCCGACATGCAAAGTCGCAAGATCTTTCTGACCGGTTGTTGATCGTGGGCGGCCATTGGAGCTTCTGCAGGTTTAATGACCGGACATTGTCCTTTAGGAAGCCCCACGGTGCGACTTAATTTCGTCACGGATCCCTGCTTCCACAATTGTTTGGAAGACGAGGTGGAATCAACTCAGCACTTCCTTCTCAGCCGCCCGGCATTCGCTAGACTAAGGTCTACGCAGCAGCGCTTCTCTTAGATTAACACAGAGAATCTGTACTTACCGTGCAAATAATTTGCGTAATATGGTAACACACTGGATAATCTAATTAAGGTCTAAATGATTCCCCCTAGTGTGGTCTGCCACAACAAGCTAATCTAACTTAACCTAGATACGGTTCTACTCCGACTCATCCCTCGATGGAATAAAGAAATATTTTCTCGTAGCTAGCACCAGCAGACACCGATTTGTTGGTCAGTTTTCGGAACCGACAGCGAATGATTTGTCTTAAATATCACATTCAATAAAGTGGAAGGAGCGTGGGTAGAGGTAGGTCGAAGCACTGAAAGGAGTCGAATAAAAACAGCTATTCGGAGGCGGTCCAGCTGCTTTACTAAACTACGTAGTTTTAATGGCTTGATTATGATTTTTAAAAGCCAATAACACAGGCTTATAAAAAAAAAGTTTCTGCATATTGAACCAAGTCTCTATTTCCCGTTGTTTTTCTACGCCCTGAATGCGAAACCGAAACCTGTTAGCCTCCGTCATATCAGATTCAAATTTGATCTTGGGATTACACTGGCATGACCTCTTGATGACCTTGAGGAATATTTAAATTCAGCGCAAACAAAAACAAAAAAAACACAAAATTATTGTATAAATATATAAAATATATAAAATAAAGAATTTTTCCCTACTTGATCGTCAAATTACCCCGAACCTGACGTGATGGGGACGAACAGACCTCGGATTCGCATTCAGCGCGTCGTTTCATCTATTTTTTTTCTCAATATTTGGTCAAGAGGAGATGTTCTCGCAATGAGACCTACGCAAGCTTATGCAAGGATCTGTGATATGTATGCTTGTGTGTCACCAGTTTAAAGGCGCGATCACAAATTTGGTATTCTATGTCATTTTTAAGAAACATTTAAAATTTACAATCATCTGAGGAAGAAGCTAGGTCAATGACCTAATATGTATTATAATTACTTAAAATCCTATTATTTTTTACTCTGCTTTGGATTTTCTCCTAATAAAGGCATCTATAGCAAGCACATGCTACCAATGAACCCCTGCTGTGTTTAACAAACGCAAGCAAAACTAAGAGCAAACAGATGTTTATTGAAATAAGAGAACCTACGCACGTTTTTCAAATGGTTTTGAACCTTTCAACTGAAAATGTTTCAGCCAAAAGTAAATATAACGTACTTGGGATGTGTATTCATCGTATAGAAGAAGGTTCAAAACGAGCATCGCATTTTCTCACCCGATCACTATGGCTAGGAAACCTCGCCAGTAGGCGAAATGTGCAGTAATGTATGCTTAGCTAGAAGGAATAAGCCGAAATTTTCGAAGTTTATTTGGTACCGCTCGCCAGACACACAAGTGGAATGAGCCTCTCCGCATAAACTACTTCCTCGCCCGATCGAATATCATCGTCACATTTCTAGAGAACATTGGAGCAGGCAGTAAGGGGCAAAACAACCTGACTACTTTTTTGACATGTATGTACCTCTGGTAGATTTAGGCGCTTCTGCATCCCACAAGGGTGTGTATCTAACCTCCGTAGACCGATATCGTTTAGGGAATGCAGCAGTGGGAGGATTGAGGAAGAATTTCTCCTGCTTGCGTTTCGCCGCCTGTTTTTGCCTTCTTTTACTTCTCTTCTGTGGAAAATGAAGCCAGACCCACGCCATTACTGGGCGGTCGTTCAAAACGCCTGCTGCCCGACTTATGTTCACTACAAGCGGGAGCTCCAGCACTAACTCACAAGAACTTGAACTGGCCATCCCCACTCTCCACCATCGCTTAAAAACTTAGGACTTGTGTTATGGTTGGGGCAGAGTACAAATACATTGATTCTGCCGCAAGTACCGGCGCATTTCCACTTGTGTGTGTATATCTCTGGCGTTGGATCTTCACGTTCATACAAATTGACAATTTAGTCCAACTTTCAGGGTGCTGTTTAGCTCTGCTGTCAGGGCGGTCGGTTCTGCAAATGATATTCTTGCCGGCATTTTCCCACTTTCCGTGATGCACCGTGAGAAAAGTTATGCGTATATATTCGAAATCCCCTATCCCACTGAGAAATAATTTACTCTGACTTTCTGGGTTCCCATAACGTAGAAGGAAACTAGAATAAGGATGAATTGGCTAAGTAAAAGGAGATGAGGAAGGGAAGGTCAGGAATTTACAGTTTTAAAATAACACCGTGCTATGGTCAGACTATTCCAATCCAAAGACCATAGATCTACAGCCAGAAAACCATGCACCAATGTCTTGGTGTTGCAATATTAGACCTTAAAGAAGCACCTAAGAAATACAAAATTCATAAAAAAGTCAAACTAAGCTACCGTGGTGCAACCAAAATTTAATTTAAAAAAAAGCGAACGATTGATTAATTTTGCGAAAACAAATTATTTCAAGTGCACATAAAATTAATCGAGTGAAAAATTTTGAAATATTTTCTATATTTAAGTGCATAAAGAAAAATCTCTTGTTACGCTAAAATACCTATGAATTATTTAATTATCTTCACGGCAGGACACATATTTTGGGGAAAAATATTTTTTCAAAATATTGATGTACGTAATCAATCTCGCTATGGCTACGGTTAAATCTAAATGACTTTAGTGTTCAAATTTAGACAGTTTTCGGTTTTAATGCCAAAACTAGTGATTTATAGCAATTTAATTTGTATATTTTATGACTGCGTAATAATTCTTTGTAGAAATGAGAATGCTGACAATGTGAAAATATGAAAACATTTATTTTTATTGCAATGTGAATATGTTCTGGGGGTTTATAAGAAACTCATAAAGCCACATGCGGCCGCGAACAGTGTCGGACCGTGAAATGTGAACGTACAATTGATTTGTAAGCAGCACGAAAAATATAAGTGTTGATAAGAAGAAATGTGATTTTTTTTTCATTTTCTGACTAAAACTTTTCGATATCGAGCACTAATACATATTAAATTTGAAAATCCAAAACCTTGTTGGTTAGGGTTACCAACTCTTCAAAAAATTACATTAATTAAATTGTATATTTTTAAGGCATATATGGCAAGATATCAATTGAAAAGATTTTAAAGAAAACAGTAACCTTAAAGAAGAGTTGCCACCTAACTAAAAATAAAATTGTTTCATGTATATTTTCCGGGATTCGCTTTCAATTAAAAGGTTTTTTGGAAAAAAGTTTCTAACTTATATAAAAAAGTTGATTAATTGTACTTGTAAAGTGGGTAAGCGTAATCTAAATGCTTTATTCTGTAATATTCTTTAATGGGGTTCCCTCCTGCAAAAATTAAAATAGTTTTAGTATTTCTGCGTAAATTTGGTACTATTTTGCGCTGGAAACACAAATTTTTTTCAGATTTTGTAAATACAATTTTTCTATTTTTAGGTCACGAAATTATCGGTAATATTCAAAAATCGGCTTGTAAATGCTTTATTAAGCTAATGCTTTATGTAAGAATGAGACTGTAAAACGGTTTCTCAATGCTTTGCTTCAGATTATTCTAAATTAGGGCTGCCCTTTACAAAAATGTAAACTGCATGTTTTAAGACCCAAAATTTTTATTTTTGAATAAATTTTACATCACTAATCGGCTTAAAGTTGCTTTAACTCAGTTATTATAAAATAAGGTTGCCACCTGTAAAATGTTTTAAAGCCTAAAATCACTACAATAGAAACCACAATTTAACCGATAAAATTTGATATCATTTTTTCAGTGAATTTTGGATCCTTTTAATACGATTTTTAATTTCCTCGATCATAAATAAGCGTTATTTTGGATTTCTTATTTTTCGATCATCGTTATTTGCAAATTTAGTTTTTTAATCTACAAACTAATCAAAGCGGTCATAAAAATGCAGTCTCCGTTATGACGGTACAAATTTTAAATTTGTTTTAAGCTTACAAATCTAGTTTTACAAAATTATAATTTTTTGATATTTTTTTTTATTTTTATTTCAAATGTACATAATCCAGTTTTAATTAACTAAAATTATAAAATTGTATTTCCTAATGTCTCCACATTATTTATGTCCGCCACTGTAGTTTTCCTAGCTTCGGCTGCAAGTGACGTTAATTCAAGTGAAATCTATGTGTTGCGGCGGCATATTATTATGAAAATTTCGCGGAAGGTGCGTACGTCAGCGCACAGTAGGAGTTGGCTGTGACCAAGCACTAAATTTTTAATTCTGCATTTTTTTCTTTTTAACAAAATTAGTACTTTCATAAGAGTCGTTTGCAGGAAAATGTGCGCTAAAATTTTGGCCTTTAGTCAATTCAAAATATGTATTTTTGCTACTTTCGGTAGTTTTTTCGGCACACCCTTGCAAGCATATTAGCTCTTAAATCGCCAACACATGTAAGTAAATTTAGCAAAATTTATTTGTATTTAATTTTAGCAAAATTCTGTAGCATGTAGGTGTCCAGTTCGTTTGAATTAAAAATTTATTAAAACTATTTTTGCTAGCAAGTCAAAAAAAGCAAAGGCCATTAAGCGTTAATGAATGAAAATTAATACTATGTACCTACGTGCATACATATATGTATAAAGGTATGTATGTATGTATATACTTAAGCAAAAAAAAAAACAAAAAAAGAATGCGCACATGTACGTTGCTTATTCTAAAATTGACCGCTTGCGCGCTTACCTTTAGTTTCTTGTTGTAGACGTCATTCCAATTCAAGTGTTTGAACCATCGATGTCGCTTCACGTCATCGGCCCCATTCTGTTGTGCCGGCCGCCAGTGCCATGCGCCATTGAGAGCAGCAGAAAAAAGCCGTCGAAACACCGAACAGAGGCAGCAGCCAAGCGGGAGGGATTTTTTTTTATTAATGTTTTTGTTTTTGGTTTTTCGATTTGAGCCCAAAAAATATATATTTTCAGTTATTTTTGCATATTGTCAATAAATCGTTTTGAAGGCGCGCACACATTTGGCAGCCGCATACGCCATGTTGGAGATTAGAAAATCCCATTCGAAGGTGGTAAAGATGAAAATAATGAAATTGAAAGAAAAACACGAAATTTATTAGAATAATTTGTTTTCAGCAGGCGGCATATTCAGTATTAAATCTATGCTTATTTTGTACTATTACATATTTATATACCAATGTATGTGCGGTACATGAATCGTGTGCTCGGAAGATGTATGTACATGTAAACAATCTGTTCAATGAGCTATGAATTCAAAAAACCTCAAAGAAAATAAATATACTTTGTGTAAAGGGTGCTGATGCCTTGGGTATAATCCACCGCTTCGCCGAACTTTTACCATCAGCCTGAAAGGACACAGCTGGCATTTGCCGCCACCCATTTCAGTAGGCCTCCGCCTACACAAGATCACTCTTCAAAGGTTACCACCTTAACTGAAAGCTATCGAACGATCCCCCGTTTCGTCCGTTAATGGTCACTAGTACTCTTCCCGTAGCCTGGAGGCTAAAAATGATCTATAAAGGCATCTATCGGCTCTCACCGATAAAACTTCCTGTTACCTTGCGCTACTAAGCGAACCAGAAAAGCATTTATCGACTCTCACTGATGCCCTTCCCGATCGTTGCCTTGAGCCAACGAACGATCAACTAATGCTTCTATCGACAATCGCAGATACTCTCGCCGTTGTCTAGAGCCTCCTTACATCGATTTTTGTGGACCCGTATAATTGATTATTACCTACGTACGTATAGGTATCGGAAAATGCAGAAGGGTGGGTAGACCACTTCTTCTTTCCTAAGACAATTGTTAATTGCTGCAACCATCTTGAAAGCTCTTTACTGTCTTTCAAAAAACTAATTAAACAAGTAGTTTTTAAGCAAAAAACAAAACCGACTTCAATTCTCATATAAAAACTTAAGATTGTCGTTAATTTCTTCATGATCCAATGATCAGATTTAAACCAAATTAGTATGGGACCAGCTGTGAGGTAACACCCTTACTTCAAAAAAAAACAGTTATAGAAATCGGTTGACGTGGTCCAAAGTTAAGCGGTAACATACATAAAAATATATATATATATTCCGACGAATTAATAACCTTCCTCCTTTTGACGTAGAATACGTCTTACCTTAAGGTATGGGGGCTATG
>NW_016176385.1:0-9262 GCF_001687245.7 Rhagoletis zephyria
AACGAAAAATTACACTGAAAATGGCATAACGCCGAAATCGGTGTGTCTCTTAACCAAATTTGACAATGGATGACGGAAAATAGTTCCAAATTACATTACTTTAAAATATTTACAACTTTTGCCAAAGACATCATAAGAATACTAGAATGAAGAATACTATGAATTTGGCCATCATTTATCTGATATAGCCTGCTCTCATTTCATCGCTATTAGCCAAAGCCACACAGTCTTCTTGGCAGCCACATTTCAAAAACTTGATAAGAAAGAAGAGTGCGAATGAAGAACCATTTAAGCAAGCTACACGGTATTGGTGCCAAGGACATGCACTTCCATAGTACATTTTGCACTGCGAAGGTGGTCATTGATCGTTGGTCAAAGAGTAAATTTTTGGGCTAAAAGCTATGAACTGCTAAATTGAGTGGCGCATAAATTAATTTATGCACACATACATACATTCATACAGTACTAGTTGGCAGCTCCTGTAAGAAGAATGTATTTTCGTAAATTAACTATTTCACAAAAAAAAACAAAATACTAAAATCGCACACATAGATATATACAAATATACTGAATGATTTTGGCCACTTTGGTGCACCGCTGTACATGACACGCGCACTTCCTCTGAAGCAATGAAAAAAAAAACATATTCACACAACCACCACATAAAAGTAGTGAATAAATTAAATATTTATGTAATACGCTGTTCGCATGAGGCGATTTTACAGGCAACATTTAGTTGAAAGCAAATATCGCCTTGTGTGAATGGCCTTTCAACTTATCGCTTCCAATGAAGTTGGGTATGCAACCAACTTTTGATTAAAATAATCGTCTCTAAAATTGCCTGGAAAATCGCCTCATGCAAACACCGCCGTATAACATAAAAATCGCAAAAATGCTATGCCAATAGAATGGAATAAGAGCTCAGTTAGTTTAGATTTAATTTCCGTAACTTAACTTAACTTAACTTAATACTTTGGCCAACCGGTTATATGAGTAGCTGTGCTAGCGATTAGTTAAAACTTAACTTAACGTAAGCAACTTAAAAACTTGTAAATTTTGGATTCTTAAGTTACGACCTTACGCATATTGAAAGAATCAGGCGTGCCAGATTTTTGTTTTTGTATTTCTCAAAAATAAATGAACGCAGACATATTTGCTTTGAAAGAGCTGAAAAGGAAAATACAAAAAAAAAAACAAAAAAAATATTTCCGCTTCTGGCTTAAGTTGACGTGTTGAGTAATCATTCTTACGGTAAGTTAAATTATGTTAAGTCTAGACTAACTAAGCTTTAAGGAGCCAACGAACGAGAGAGAGAGAGAGAAAACAATATATTTCCAAAGCTAAAGTGAGTTTCAAGTATTGGAGTGGGCAGTGATGAGTGTGGTCAGTGGATAATGCAACTTGGCACTCACATTTCTAATAAAATTTTTTTCTTTCGACTCTTATGAAAAGTGCATAAAAGGCCGGAAGTCGTATGCATTTCCTGCCAGAAAAATGTAAGCACTTTTGCGCTTACTTTGCAATGCAAACGACACTCAACACAGAGAGCCAAAAGTACTAACAGCCAGCGAAAGCAAAAAACTAAAAAATTGCCTGTGTAGTAGAGACTGGCAGCAGCGTGTGGCCAATGCTAAATAACTGGCCAACAAACGGTAAATGGTCAGTTGAACGTGACTCTTGGCTAGTGGGCCAATTGCATATGGCGGTTGCATGTACATACATATGTACATATTTTGTAGTCTGTTTTTAGATGGTAGATATGTATTGTAATAGTGGCTTTGGCGCCGGTTTTGCTTGAATAGTTGAAAATGAAAATATTTTGCAATGGAGCTAGTGCGTTGTATGATCAACGCTGGCATTGCTGTTATTTCTAGCCAGTACTATATGTACATATGTATGTAGGCATATGTAAGTACGTATGCACCTATGTATTAGTTAATATAGTTTTTCGTTCTTAAATTTTACTAATACATGCATAAGTATTAAAATGTGAAAGTTTCTTATTGAGTGTGTCTGTAGAGTATGCTTATTGCTCTTTCACGCTAAAGGGGAGGAAATAATTTCAAAGAAACTTGGCACGCTGATTAGGTTATAATCTGAACTAAGGTTTGAGAAAGTTTTTGCAGAGGGGTGCCATATTTTTCAGAAATCAAAAAAAGTAATGTTAAAAAAAAATTTTGCAAAAGCGTTGACATATTTTTTTAGAAATTAAAATCAATCAATTAATAAGTTAAAAAATACTATTGTTTTAGGTGTAAAGCGAAATAGGTTTAATATGATTACTTGGAAAATATTCTTTGAAGAGGGTTGCCACTGGTTCAAAAACATAAAAGCCAATTTAATTAACAAGCTATATCAAATATTTTAATATGGCTATCAAGCGGGAAAGTTTGAAGAATACTTTGTATCGAAAATATTTTTGAAGAGTGATTGCCACCTGTTTAGTAATTCCAAATCAATGTATGTAATTAATAAGTCGAATGATATATTTTAGCATGGTTATCCAACGAAAGTGATTTTATGGCTTATTTAGAAAGCACTTTCGGACGGTCTTGCCACCTGAATGGAAATTAAAAATATAAATTTGACATTTTATGTGAACTATTTTGATATTGATGTCAAACGAGAGAATTTTAAGTTAACATTATTATAAATAGTTGCCCCTGCTCGAAATATTAAAATTAAATCTATTAATAACTTGATTAAAAACCTCTTAACAAGAAAATATATGTATGTATGTTTTTTTTATATATGTATATTTGTGAGGGTTGCCGAATGTTAAGAAATTCAAAGTTAATTTCATTAACAAATTAAATGAAATTCTTCATCAAACGATAGAGTTTCAAATAGATTTATTTCGAAAATATTTTTTAAATATTTTTGAAGAGGGTTGCCATACTTAAAGTAATTCAAACTCAATTTACTCGGCAAGTTAAATAAATATTTAATTGTGCATAAATTAACACAACTAGGAACTATGGCAACCTTACTAAACCGAACTTTACAAATCACCAATTTTCCAGGTGCGTTCCATCAGTTTGTAATCCTTAGAACACTGAATTTAGGTCTTCTCTTAAAATAAAAATACATCTCTGGCGGCTTTGCAATTTTTAGATTAGAGCGTGTTTTACTGGTGGACCCCAATTTAAGGGAACATTTCCAACTTTTTTATGCTGAAGGCTAGTTAAATTGTTTAGCTTATGGTTTCTGTCTTTTTTTTAATTCTTTGAATACTAAGCTGACATTTCGATATTTAAAAGGAAATATTTGAATAAATGGTAGCCTAAAATGTGCAGTATTATCGGATATTTAGAAGTGAAGAACCTGAAAAGATAAGCATCTGAAGCCAAAGTATCCTTTGTGTCACATATGGAATATAATCTTGCTAATACATTTGCAATTTAACACATTCGGCTTTCCTATGGAAGAGCTGTGCAGACCGTACAATCGGTACACCATGCAAGGGTTTTGCAAGACTTAGAGCACCACCCGTCATGTATAATTTTCCACTACCCCTCTATACAATGAAGCCCCTTTCCTCTAACGCTAACCCCCAAACAACTTTTAAATATTACGCTATTGTCTCATTGTGGCATTGCTAGGCAACATAAATTGACTGGCAATTTTTTTTTTTTCTTGGCGTAAGTACCATTTCGCCCATCAGCTATTAGATAGACAACAGAACTGCATTAAATGCTTACAACGGCGTGTGAATGCAAGAAGAACAATTGTTAACGACTCAATTAGGTGGGGAAGGGGCGGTGGTGCAATGTTGTGTGTCGCAAACATAGTTACATACATACTTCGCCTGCAGTGACTTCTAAGTTTATTAAAAAACAGCACCACAGCACAATTCAGCTTAGCTGCCCAATTTCAGCATTTCAGTACAGCAAACGATAGTAAAATGAAAAATTTCGAATAGCTACCGACAAGCAAAATGCACAGCCGCCAGCTTCCGACTTATGCTGCTCCCTCTTCCCCGACAGTCGTTGCAAGGCTATTGTGTCGATGACAGATGCATCAATTGGGAATTTATGTGTGTTGCTGGCGACTTTACGCCGACTTGCACTTGCACATTTCGGGCGTGTACAAGCTTTTGGAAAAATGTGCTGAATTTTTACTTTTTCAACGTTTCCTTAATAAATTTTCTTCGCCCCCTTTTGCTTGTTTCACTTACTTACTTGGTACTTTGAAAATTTGTTACAGCAAGTGCAGTGCCTCAAGTTGTTTTTGAAGCTATGCATATGTATTGTATGTATGTATGTGTGGACTGTGTAGAACTATAACAACATACATACTTAGGTTGGCAAATTTGTGGCCATCGACAAGTTCGCTGCGGAACTTTCTTTGACTAGGCATGAAGGGTTGCATGTGAAAAATCACAGAGCAAGCAATGAAAGTTGTTGAGTGAAAAAAAAAGTTTAGCGAAAAAATTGGTAACTTGTCGAGAGAAAGAGGTTTTAAAAATGTAGCGAAAGTTGGTGAAAACTTTATGAAAACAGAAATTGCATTTCGCTGGAATAGCGGGTGTGTAGGAATAGGTCAAAGTATAGGAAAAGAAGTGTGTGTAAAACTTTGTTAAACGGCTTAAGGAAGTTGTACTGCGAACGGCAGCAAAAGCGAACAAGTTGCAGTTACATATTTTTACCTACAAAGCAAAGTGAAGTATTGTGATGATTGTGCAATGTGTTGGAGTTAAAAGATAGAAAGTTTAAACATACATACGATACACACACTCATAAGATCTACAAATTTTGATATGTACCCTATTGGAAATGCAACTTGCAAAGCAATATCTGGGAAAAATGTTCAAACTTTCCGATTTTTTGTATTACCTAAAAATTGATTCAATACAAATTTTGTATTAAAAGATTGTCCATATATCGCACATCATCTTCAAAAGTGACACAACTCAAAGTTTACACGTTCGTCAGAAAACTGTGCGAAAAACTATTTCTTAGCACATGCTAATCATATGGGCAAGGAAGACTTTACTTTAGGTTTTTTTCAACAAATTATAACCGAAAATTTGCTCCAGCTTTTGTTGAAAGATAAAAAGATAAAGATTTTAATTTTTGCATTAAAAAAAAAATCTGGATTGATTAACTAATTTCTCAGAAACTATCAAGAACTATCGGAAGGTGATGTATATACGGTTTATGGAGATTTTTTTTTTGGCTTTCATTGGCCGTATTTCGTATTTTCAATACTATTTCTAGGACTGAAGATCGATCCAGCTCTTCTGAGATGTGACTCAAAGAAAAAAAAATGGGAAAGGGTACAAACAAAAGCTTTCATAAAAGTCCTTCGTTTGACATTCTTATTTAAATAGTATATCTTATACATATCTTGTGTATAAGTCAAATAAATTCGACTTTTCAAAATGGTGGCAACCCTTTTCAAACGTTTATTTTTTTAATCTTAAATCTTCTTAAATTCCTTTCGTCTGGCATTGGGAAACAAATTTCTTTTAATTGACGAATTAAGTTAAAATTGGTACTACAGATATGTGGCAACGCTTCAAAATATAGTTCGGAAATAAAACCTTGCCAAACCCATCTCGATTGACACCCATCTTTCAATAAGTAATTTATCTTAATAAATAATAATTAGAATTTAACTGTTTTAACTGGTGGCTACCCTCTTTATACTAGTAGTACTACTACGATACAATTAGCACGTTTTTCGCCATTTTGATGCACTTTCCTGGGAATGCTTAATGACTATGAATATCCAGTTGCCTCGGTTAAACCATCTTCCTTCGCGAATTCATCGGCTTTCTCATTGTCTTCGATGTTCCTATGGCCGTAAGCCCAGACGAGATCTGAAAAAACTTTATTTCTTTTGATTTTTCAACAAAGTCATATATATATACATACACATAAATACCTAAGTTGCATATGTGTATATGAAGATATGAAAATGTACATGCATACGCACATATGTGCATCACTTTTACCTCCCACCCCAATAATCAACATAATTGAATATGATTCATATTTTATAATTATGAATTGTTGGTACCATTCCATTTCAGTATTCCTGCAGAGGCTCACTTAAACTCGCATTTCTCGTATCGAACTTCCATTTCTACGCAAAGTAAAACTTTCCGCTCCATCTCCTGCTTTCATTTTGACTGCTGTGTGTGTGTGTGTGTGTGTGTGTGCTGGCATTGCCACCAACATTCGCGCTGAGCCATATAACACATTGACCATTCACCGCATACAATGAGATACAATTTCATCGTCATTCAGAAACCAGCAGATTCACAGACTTTTTCTTTACTTCTATGTCGTCCCACTTTTCGTCTGTACTACCGCACTGTTCGCCTTTATTTGGTAGGTTTTCTTTGCCAATTTATTTTCGTGATTTACTAGCGATGCCGCTCGACGACATCTAGTTGGCGTGAATATGTAAGTGAGGGTATTTTCATTTATCCCCTGACTTACCATTTACAAACACACACACATGTACACATACATACATATACATATATGTACATATTTTTTATCCATCATGTATTCTGTGCCATTGTTAGTGCTCTGCAAGTTTCTAGGTTTTCGAATTCTTCTCTTTCTTATACTCACTTACTTTTTTACTCACAAGCTCCACTATTTCTAAGTTTTTCGCACATACACACCTACTGTGAATATGTATTGTGTATTAGGGCGGGTCGGAAATCTAATTTTTCTCAAAAACCTTGGTAATAGTGAGAATATGTTGTACCATGAAGTCAACAACAAGCCTGCAAAATATTAATCGTTTATTTAAATTGTAAGCGCCCGCCCATCGACCGCCAAGTGACACACAACACACTAGTCGAATAAAACCAATTCTTGTTAAAAATTATAGGTTCAGCCAAAGGGTTTGTTGCATATTATTAGATAATGAATCCGTTAATGCAACAGATAAGGCCAAATATCAATTTTCGCAGCCTTTTAGCTTATCATTAATCTCAAATTTGTCTTATTTCTATAAAATGTTTATTGTTCTCTAGATAATTGCACTGGCCTATCGATAGTCAAAAGATGTAAAGAACAGCATTAGTATTGTTAGGGTGCATTTAGGTCGCTGGTTCCAAATATTCTAATTTTTTTTTTTTTAATACTAGCTATAGTTTGCGAATTTTTGCAAATTTAGGAACAATTTCGGTAGCTCTAATAGAAAAGCCATTATTTTCCATCACCGTGGAAAATGTTTGTTTATGCAAATGAGTGTGGAAACACTGAACGGGCACAACTTCCAGAAACTCTAGTTAGTTTACTTAATTCGTACAATAGGTAAGTTTTAAATTAATCTTTCGTGGCCAATAACAATTGGCTTAGACCGAAGATATCATAATATTACTACATATTACAATACGATCAAATGCCTTNTTTTATTTTTTTTTTGATATACGTACGAGTATAATAAAATTATTTGTATCAAATTGTGGCATCAACGCGTACGCACTCAAGCACAATCTGGACTTTCTCACACACAAATAAATAATCAATACAATTCAATTCAGTTCAGTTAATGCAGACAAAGTGTGAGAAATATGTATGTAATGCTCAAAGCCACAGAAATGCAGCCACTCACAATTTGGCAAATTATTTCAAAAGAAGAATACGTACTTCTTTCTGTGCATGTATGTAGTCAACAATGTAGACCAGCTGAAGGCCAAACATATACACCTATTTCAGTACATACATATATATTTGTGTACATACCGTCATACATACGCTTTCCTATATATATCAGGAAGCCACTCCACTCCACTCCACTCCACACACTTAGCCACTGTCCATTGAGTGTGCCTTAAAGCCTCAATGATTTCTTTATTGAGTAGTATCCATTGTATTGCTGTAAGCACAAATGATATCATTTATGATCAGAAAATTGAATTGGAAAGTTTTTTCATTCATAAAAATGTGTATTTCGGAATTGATTTAATAAATGTTAGATAGACTTACTTGTACACTTGAAATGCAAATAAACTTATGTTTTTCCGTAGTAGCCCCTGGAATTTTACGCAAAATCTAAAAGTGGATAGTAAATTGATGCAATTAATTGCGAAAAACACTTAAAAAAGTAATAGCCTTAGTCATTTTTGCCTATTAGAAAATGACCAAGTGCAGCCAAGTTGCTCCATCCACCATTTCATTGCAATTCTGAGCAGACTTGTTATTTTCCTTAGCCACCACCGTATAGTGGCGGCATACTTAGTGATACTCAGATAGCCGGTCTGTGAGTCGAGTGGCGAATAAACTTTCCATCTAATGTGATTGCAGATTTTCGACGTTAAGCTTTCCTTGGTTTCTCGATCTGAAAACAGCCCTCTAGCTTGGTGGATCTTCTTATGCTGGAACCTAGTACTACATATTAACATGTTTCGGGCCCCAGCGAAGTCGATGAGCCTCAATCCGTAATCGGATGTTTCGTCACTGGTTCCCGATAGTGGCGCCAAAGATCCCTTCCTGCCCACCTTGTCATTTAAATCGCCAAGCGCGGTTTTTAGATCGCGGCGGGGGCAGCGCTTATATGTTCGCTCCAAGCGCTCATAGACGAGATCGTTGAACATCTCGTCCTTAACTGTCGTCAGATCATGGGCACAGATGAACGAGATGTTCAAGAATCTCGCTTTTATGTAGATTGTGGCTAGACGTTCGTCCACCGGGCTGAACTCCAGTACTCGACGACGGAGTCTATCTCCCACTACAAATCCCACGCCGAAGTTGCGCTCCTTTACGTGGCAACTATAGTAGACGTCGCAAGGCTATACGTTTACCTTGCCTTGCCCCGTCCATGGCATTTCTTGGATGGCGGAGGACATCAACCAGCCGGGCAGAGGCACCTTCCCCATTAAGGGTCCGGATATTCCAGGTGCATACCCTGAAATGATAGTCCTTACTACATTTGCCGTGGTCGTCATTAGAAAAAGAGGGTCTCATCCGAGGCTGTTTTTTTTTTTTTAAATTGGGCGCCTTCTCACTTTAGCTCGCTCTCAAACGGGCGTTTCATCGCTTTCGAGAGGATACGAGGAGGATTTGAACCGTTCGCCCAAGAATCATTTCTGGCCAATCCCAGGTGAATGGCAGTCAAAAGCTTCCCACTTCGGCTTACGGAACGATCCTCCCACACTCGCTATATAAACCGAGCTCCCGCATTCTTCATATGTCGCCAAAGTATTGAATGAGCTGTTAAAAGTTAAACTATATAATTTATTTCAGCGGTGCTCAACAAATTTAAGTTACTGAGCCAAACGACAACAACGTCAATA
>NW_016176386.1:0-9260 GCF_001687245.7 Rhagoletis zephyria
GAATATTGGTCCCTTTTTCTAATAAAGAATTAACACGTTGCACTTGAATAAGTACATCACTGAAGGCGCGCCACATTGCAACCTAAGATAGTACACATTTCTGCGCTTTAAAGCGCAATATATATTGCTTTACATATAAATTCCAAAGTAAGTAAGAAGGATATAGTACGATTTGCAAGAAATGGAACCCTAGCTGAGGCTAAAACTCATGTTTTATTTGTGTTAAAAATTTGTTTAAAAACGATATTAACAACAAAGTTTCAATCGAAATTTTAGTAAGGTAACGTCACGTCGCGACTTCGGCTGATAAAAAAAGCAGGACAGATTTTTACATTTTGTAATTCGGAAAATTAACCTTAAATATTTCAAATATAACTAAAAAAAGGTTTATACAAATAGTTTTGCACAATTTTCAGAGTTTTTAGATTTTGACGTTTTCGTTTTATTTTCTAACATTTTGTCGTACATATTTCATGCCACGCCAAACTGAAAATGCCCAATACAATATATCTTTATTCCCATTAACTTTGTAATGTACATTTAAGATTCGATACGATACAAGAGTTCTGGTACTCGATTCGATATCGAGTAAAAAGTATCGGTATCGGATGGCAAAAATATCGATGTGGTATCGTATCGTATCGAAATGCGTGTCCCTAATAACAAGAATGATAGTATACAAGATTTCGTCCGGAAACGGGGTTTTATTGTATTAAATTCCAAAATATTTGTTTGCTAAAAAGCCCTAATAAATAAATTGTAAAGAATCGGCGTTTTTTGTGAAAGTATTAGCACATTACAGTGCATCTAAAGTTTTTAAGGCGTTGTTTACTTTTACTTAAGAATTATCAAAATCGGCAAAACCAAAGTTAACAAGTTTTTTCTAGAGATTCTAATTACAAGTTTTGCAGTACAGGTGAAACCTCTTTTTAATTTTTGTAAAAAGGTTGATCCAGAACCTGAGATGTACCACATCTTTTCTTAATCTACCGTATTTTTTGCCAGAATCTTCCACAGAGAATTTTTATTAAGTCCGATCACTGGTACTATGTACGAAAGTATTTAATAAATAAAACGAATACAGAATTGTATATTTCGTATATTTTAAAACCATACGTAAATATTACGAATGCCTTCGTACAATATACAAAATTATTGGTACAGAGATTTGTTCGGTAATTTACGCATGTGCTTTGTAAAAATAAACGAGAGGCTTCATAAATTATATTGAAAAAATGCCTTACGAAACTCCTTTCGTTATATATACGAAAAATCTTGTTTCGTTTTGAAAAATGTGTTCGTATTATGAACGAAAGTTTCGTACGTTGTACGAAAACCAAGCCTACGAAAGATTTTCGTAGCATTTTTACGACATTTTATTTTCAGTGCATATAAAAAATCAAGATTGTCGTTAATTTCTTCATGATCCAATGATCGGATTTAAACTAAGTATGTGGCCACTTGTGAGGTAACACCGTTCCTTTAAAAAAAGAATTATAGAAATCGGTTAACGTGGTGCAAAGTTATGCGGTAACATATCTGTGTTCGTATGGAAAAGTAGCTTATGTCGAAAGGCTGGCTTTAGTATAAATCGGCATTCGCAGCATACGATTGCGAATGACTTACGGGCGCTAAGCCGTTAAACAACTTTTAGCTAATAAACGTGCAAGAAATAGTTCCGGTACTAGCAAGTCAATATTCTCTTAAAGTCTCATCAAAAAACTCCTTGTCGTTTAAAAAATAAAGGGAATGCCGCATTATACTAAAGCCGGCCTTTCGACATAAGCTACTTTTCCATACGAACACAGATATATAAAAAAAAATTTTCGGCGAACTGATAACCTTCTCCTTTTTGTGAACACGGTTTTAAAAATGAACCATTAGTAATGCAGAAAATCGATGGATAAATAAAGAAGTAATCAGTGGTAAAATGAAAATGCGCAAAGATTTTTGTATGAAAAATGAGCAGGAAAGAATGCTACTCATACGCCATGTGCACCTAAGTAACTCTCTTTTCTGTTATAATTCGGGCAAAAATTGAGATATCGCAACGAAATTTGGTATCTACATTGCCCTTTTTCCAAGATAATTTGGTATTTGAAAATGGTCGAAATCGGACTATAACCACGCCCACTTCCCATATAACGGTACTTTCGCAAAATGCAAAGACTACGATATTTCAGTAAATATTGGATACAAATTGTTGAAAATTAGTATGTGAAGAAGAATTTTAGTACAAAATAATATTGTTATGAATGTTTTGGAAAATGGGCGTGATCCCGCCCACTTATGATGAATTACCGTATCTCAGTAGCCCCTTCCCCAATCCTTACCAAACTCGGTACGAGCCTTGCTTAGAGTCCAGCTAAGAAATCTGTTTAAAATCATTGAAATCGGGCAATAACCACGCCCACCTATCATATAACGGTAATTACAGATTTCGATTTTAACATGCCCAAGGAAAACATGCATTTGCATGAGATTCCGAGGCTTACTTATAAGTATATGCATAAGATATACTGGCTGCATTTCTTTATTCATTCCGAACGTTTGGAATAAACTTTTTTGTTTACTTATTCTTTAAAACGTTCCTGATGATATGTTAACATATATTTCAAACGCATTCTGTTTATTCTGGCTGTGAAATGGGATTATCTGGAATGAATAAAGAAACGAAGCCACTGTGTAAAAGTTTTTCATGCCAATATTTAATTACTTTTAAATAATATGACTTTTAAGTTAAGGCGTGCGAGTAAACGTTTAGATGCAGCTACGACGACTATATGAGCATTAGTGGCCAGTTTTATTTTTTATTCCCGAGTGCACTTGTCACAAGTGTAACAGGCAAAACGAATCGAGATAGTTGTAGATATGTAAACAAATGTGTACATAAATGATCAGGATGAAAAAAAAAATCGATTAAGAGGTGACTGTCTGTCCGTCCGCCCGTCTGTGCACACGGTATCTCGAGTAAAAAGTGAGATATCTTAACGCAACTTGGTTCGTGTACTTCTTTTCGGCGTAGGACGGATAGTATTGAAAATGAGCAAAATCGGATAATAACCACACCTACCTCCCATATAACGGTAATATTCAGAAATACGAAAACTGCGATATTTTAGTAACTACTGAAGCTTATTCAATTATTCAATTATTTAATATTAAATGTTTCGAATACAAAACATTTACATACATACATATATGTACTTTGCACATTTTAAAACGAACAAGAAATAAATAAATGCAGATACAGTCTTAGGCACAGAGATAAGAGCATTTAACATCTCTTGGTTGTACGAATTATATACATGTGTACATGTTATGCATCAATAAGTTTAATTTCTTAGAAGTAAATTTAAATCAATTAATTACACATGAAAATCTTTAGCAGCTGATCACACATAGTGTGGGTCATTTTTAACCAACTTCCGAAAAAGGAGGAGGTTATCAGTTCGTCGGAATATTTTTTTTTTTTTTTTTTTTTTTNTGCATCGGAAATGTAGTGACTCACAGGTGGTCCCATACAAATCTGGTTGAGATCCGATCAGTGGATCTTGAGATATATATATATATATATATTTTTTATATGGGATTTGAAGTCGGTTTTTTTTTTTTGCTAAAAATTACTTGTTGTTTACCAGTTCCTTGCATTACATTATGCTAATGATACTGCCAATCTAAAGTTTATAGCTCAGTTTAGTTTTTATAAAAGAAAGCGTTGAAAATTTGCGTTCTACAGCCGTAGAGAAACATAAATGAATATTAAAACTATTTTCATTCCTTCCAATTTTAATAGAATAAACTTTTTCCCAAAACATATCAATATCCAGATCGCTGGAAATATCAAGCTTACTTAGTCTCAATAATTTCAACTGCGTGGTTATTATATCAGAATCGCAATCTATGAGATGGGGAAACTTAACGAAAGAGGTAAAATTGGTAAATCTTGCTTAGAAACTACCTTAGCTGGTGTCATTATTTGTAAAAGTTTTAATGAAGTATCAAACTATCCCATTGCACAACTATTTTTGACACAGCGCTCTCTAGTGAAAGCCATTGTGTTTGAGATATGCCCAAGATTTTGCGGGGGTTCTCAAGCCATAACATTGGCTCCATTTTAAAGACAGGATTGGCAAATGTTTAAAAGGTACAATTGGCAAATATTTATACGCAAAATGATGTCTGAAATATATATTTTTATAACTAAGAATTTAAAAACTTAACTCAACTATACAACCAAAATTTTACTTTTCCGACCAACCTACCAAATGAAAAAGAAGCGACCAAATTTGGTCGGTAAAGAGCAATAGTGCTTACATATGATCACACGTGTATATCTTTGCAACCGCTCCACCAATTCCTCCCAAACTTGGCCCAGTTGATGGTCTGGGTACAACATATCCAACAGCTGAAAATTTTTAAAATTGGACAATAACCACGCCCAAATCCCATATAACGGTAATTTAGAGGAATACGAAATCTTCGATAAATCAGTAAATACCGAAGCTAATTTATTCAAAATTGATGTTTGCAATAATTCTTTGGCACAATAAAATTTTGGAAAATGGGCCCACTTATGATCACATATATATATCTCAGTAGCCGTTCGACCAATATAAACCAAACTCGGTATGATTATTGTGCTTGCCACATAAAAGCAAAACGCTGAAAATTATTGAAATCAGACTAAAAGTACGCCCACTTTTTATATAACGGTAAATCAGAAATGCTTGAAACTTCGATATTTCGAAACTTAAGGACGCTGAAATACATACTAACCAGTAAATTGATACTAACCATAATCCCTTGAAAAGAAGTTGAATTATTTTGGAATTTTGGAAAATGGGCGTGATACCGCCCACATATAACTACATAAGTTTATCGAAGATGTTTCAAATAAGGATGCACCCCTGGTTACCATCTAGCGGTAGTTTTCTAAAAGGTTTTTTTCATCTATACTTGATACTTGCGCCGGGTATCTAATGTTCGACTCTGCCCGAACTTAGACTTTTTTACTTGTTTTAGTATATATTTTTAAAGTTTTCATTAAAATACAATTTCGCGATGGGATCTGGTTCTTTATACAAAACTGATGATAATGCATTTTCAATGACATTTGTACCACCATTTTCGACCAAAATACCTTTTTTCGAAAAATGTAACAACTCGTGAGATTTTCTAATAAACAAAAAAATAAATATGAGTATATTCACAAATCAGAGTGTACAGAATGCACTTACACAAGAATACATATCGCACGTTTAATAATAAAGAGATGTAAATCAAAATTTACGTTTTTGGAGACTTCGCAATGCAATTAATAGTTGCGGTCCAGATGTTTCACGATTTGCAGGTTTCACAGGATTTGCAGGAAAAACTGTTTTCTCCATTAATAAGCGTTATGGAAGGTGGTCACCTGGAACGAGTTCCTGTAAAAATTCCTGCAAATCGTGAAGCATCTGGAACGCAACTAATATGCTTGAGGAGGAAAATATATTCAGCCCAACAGATGACTTAGCTTCCCAAAAATGGCGAAGAAATGTGCCTTTCCAATTCTGTATATTATTAAACGTGCGATATGTACATACGTACATGTATACGTATGGACGTATACATATATTGCCCTCGTGCTGATTTTACGATTACGACCCATATTTTACAATATAAACATATGCAAGTGTTGCAGTTCGAATGCCATTTAGACTCAATAGTCCTCCGAGCGTTGACGGCTGTATCTGTATAGCACAGTTTATAAATGTTATTCAGTCATTTGTATGTAAGATGCTGACAAGGTTGTTGTTGTGATGCGGTTGTCTTAAAAAATGAAAAATAGGTCGTAAAATCTGCAGCGGTGATGATAAGCGTGATTGTACAGAAATGCGTCCGTGGCGGTGGCAAGCGCGTCAAGTTGGCTATCGTCAAAGCTTCTGTCAGAGTATTTTCTGCAACAGTGAAAATATAAACAATGGCAGTTGCAAAAACAATAAAGCAACGCTATAAATTGGGTTCACAGAAGCCAATCCTTTAGCGAAATTAAATTGAAAAATTTCCCATTGTGCTTTTTCAATATCGCTTGAACTGCGTGGAACCCAATGTAAATAAACATACGTACATATGGTACATATGTATGTGCAAATAAACATGCGATGAAAAGAATAAATGGGAAAATTTGTTGTCGTTCTTCGCACTGATATGCGGTTAGTCGGTTAAAATAACTCACGCTAATAAATGGCCTTCATTTACTGTATACATATTCAGACAACATAGAAGGCTTTATTCAGTGTTATAACTTTTAGATTTTATTTATTTATTTTTTATGGCTCTTTTGAACCTAGATCATAACAATATTTAATTATAAGCTTAATCTAGTATTTAAAAATGCAATACTTAAGCCTAATAGGATTATTTATAAGGGAATTCATTTATTAAGGGAATTCATTTATATACATACATTTAAAATTGCATATACTTAATGCTGTGTGAAAAATCATTAATATAAATATTAAATAAAATAGCTGCTAACACTGAATCTTGTGGTAGCCCAATAATTACTTTTCTTTCGTCTGATACCGGCGATCCAATCGCTTTTTTTTGCATACGATTCTTTATAAAACTTTCAAACCAATCAAGTTCGATACCCTTTATTCCTATATTGGACAACTTTCTCAATAGTAGGTCTTGATCTATTGTCTCAAATCTAAGAAAACAGCAATCATGTATTCGTTTTTGCTAAGTGCCTCTTTCCAGTGAGCAATTACCAAATTAAGGGCAGTTCCACATGAGTTCCTCTTGCGAAATCCAGACTGTTGTGGTACTAATATGTTATTAGGTTCGAGGTATTGTACTAATTGATTTTTTACTACACATTCAAGTATTTTTTCATCATTTGTTAGTGTGTTTATTGGTCTCATCTCATCAGCTTTAATTGTATTTTTAACCTTTTCTATTCGAACGACAGTGGATGTTTTCCAAGAAGTTGGAAAAACACCATTCTTTAAGCTCTCGTAAACTATAAGGTACTGCATCTCTTATGACTCCTTCAGATAAAAGTTTTCTTCCTCCAATTCTATTTTTGAAAGAACCAGAAATTTTAATTACTTCATCAGTTTCTATTTCTTGAAATTTAAAACTGTATGCGAAATTCGGAAGTATAGAAAATTCTTTATAGATAATTTCAATATTTGAAGAGATCTCTGTGATACTGTCTTTAATTTAATGCTGGTACCAATATCATTTTCGGTTGTGTAAACATTGTCGTGTATCAAAACTTTATTTATGCTATTTGTTTCCTTTGAGATACTTATGCAATTTTTCAGATGTTTCCACATTTCCTTACTATCTCCAATGTTAGTGGCTATCTTACGCTCCGTGTATTTGACCTTTTTGACTTTCACGTTTATATTTATGCTTAATACCATTGTAGTCATTCCAATTCCCTGTTTCTAAAGCAATACTATAAAGATTGTACTTATATTCATTAAGTTATGATAACTCGCTATCATACCATTTGTTCATGAGCTTAACACTTATTTCTTTCGTATACGTTAGAGAACTCATTGCATAAGACAAAATATCTGTTAAGAATTTGGCTTCGACATTCAACCTAGAAAATTAACTATAATTGAACTGCCTTAAAATGTGAACTAGATTTTCACTGGAATAATTTTCCCATGATACTATAGCTTTTTTCATTCTCAGTTTGAAGGGTGTTTCTATGTTTACTTTAAAATATATTGTTTCATGATCAGAGATCGACATTCAACCTAGAAAATCCACTATAATTATACTGCCTTAAAATATGAACTAGATTTTCACTGGAATAATTTTCCCATGATACTATAGCTTTTTTCATTCTCATTTTGAAGGGTCTTTCTATGTTTACTTTAAAATATATTGTTTCATGATCAGAGATCTGATGCATTGCCATTCTTTTGCAAGAAATATTGTTACTATTTGTTAATAGCAAGTCTATCATTGTTTAAGCATCTTCGGTTTTTCTGGAGTAGAAGTCTATTTTTTTTGACATTGAAAAAGATTCTAGTAGCTGTTTGCTGCAGGTTGTTGTTTTAAATAGATTAATATTGAAATCTCCAAAAATTATAGTGTTCTCATCTGAGTAGTTGCTATTCATAACTTCGTTAAGATAACTAATGAAACCCGCATCACTAGAGTTTGGTGAAGGATACATTACATCTAATTGATATTTAGGAGTAATATTTCCAAACTAACTAAAATTTAAAAAAAATAAGTAAAATAAGAATAAAAAAATTAATCAATAGAGATTCCAAACATTAAATAAAATAAAAAAAATATTTATTTTTTAAGCAATAAAACGTAAAAATGAAAAGAAGAAATTGAATAAAAAAGAAAAAAAAATCCGTTGCAGAGGATCGAACTCGGATCTCTCGAATGGCACAAAAGTGCTCTGCTCACTGGGCCATTGCCACTCTTACAGCAATGTTATCGAATTTGAAATTTATTGGAAAAAAAAATTCACAATCATTCGTTAAAAAGTTAAGTAAAGATTTTTCTTTACTTAATTTTAATGTTCAGACGGGCAGACGGATGGAAGGACAGTCACCGCTTAATCGATTTCTCTTTTCATTCTGATCATTTATGTATACATTTGTCTATATCTATCTCGATTCGTTTTACCTGTTACAAACAACCGTTATGTGAACAAAGTTATAATACCCTTGTGCCCAAGTGCGCTCGGGTATAAAATTACAATAAAAACCCTGAGGAAAAAATATGTATATATGTATGTACATACATTAAAAACAATAAAATAAAATTCCCTGCCCCAGGACTTCAGCCTCCGACCTCAGGAATGACACGCTAGTGCACTACATGTCGGCCAGTATATACATATCTGTATTCGTATGGAATAGTAGCTTATGCCGGGAAGTTGGCTTTAGTATAATGCAGCATTCCCTTTATTCTTTAGAGGACAAGGTATTTTTTAGATGAGGCTTAATAAGAATATTGACTTGCTAGTATCGGTACTATTTACGCACGTTTATTTGCCAAAAGTTCTTCAATTGCTCGGCGCCAGTGAGTCATTCGCAATCGTATGCTGCGAATGCCGCATTATACAAAAGCCAGCCTTTCGACATAAGCTACTGTTCCATACGAACAGATATATGATTTGTTTTTGGTGTTAGATGTGCTTGCATACAGCATAGAAATTGCGCGATAATGGAGGCTTTGGCCGCACCCACAACAACGATTACATGACGTGCGTTTGCGGGTCCAATGGC
>NW_016176387.1:0-693 GCF_001687245.7 Rhagoletis zephyria
TTTCGAAAAAGTATATAGAACTGAAGGAGTTTGGCCTGTACGGGATGGTTTAGGAAGCATTAAACACTATCGGGAGGTAGAGAATCCAAAAGCATATGGTGGCATATTGGGATTGGTGGCAGAGTGAGTAGTATTGAACTAAAATGCAAAGTAGTCGAATAAGGATAACATTTTGATGCTGCAAACTTTATCACCACTTATGTATGTAGGCAAGGTGAAGGTTGGTTCAATATACGCCAGAAGGTAAATCCAATCTTGATGAAGGTACAAAATATGCGTGAAGCATTGCCGGAAATCGATCGTATTGCAATGGAGTTGGTGGAAAAGTATGTTATGTGCTATATTTACGGGGCAATTCTGGCTAAGATAGTTGTCACCGGCTCTCAAAAAAAAACTTGTATTTCGGCCCGCTGAATCCGAATCTGTAGTCCGTTTGACTGGCACACCTTCAAACTTTCGAGAAAATTGCAAAAAAAAAATTGCCAAAAACTCGCAATTAACTCGAAATTTTGGGGTTGTATGAGTTAAACGGAACTTGGATTCGATTCAGCGAGTCAAACATGTCGGTAGGTGGCTCTGGTTAACAGCATGCACCATTTTTTTGGTGCCGGCGTATTTGAAGGACAGCGGGCAAGATAGTTTGAGAGATCTTATTTATTCCGGCACGAAAGTCTTACAAAAAAGCTGCATTAC
>NW_016176387.1:4474-9260 GCF_001687245.7 Rhagoletis zephyria
CTGACTGGGTTATATCATATTTTCTTTTGTCTCTCATCCTTCTTGTATATTTAGCAGTTTGACAGCTAAACGCCACCATTTAATGTGCATATGCAACCAAAGGCAAACGCGTGGTTTTGAAGATGTTTTTATTTAATAAATTGTGATTGATAGATTAAAATTAAAGTAATAAAGAAAGTTGTAACAAGTCGAATAAAGTTTAAAGTGAAGGGGAATATAAAAATGCATTAGTGAAGTGGCTGCTTTAAGGAAAATAGGAGTGATAAATGTGAGCTATTTTCCGAATTTTACAAAAAAGGGCATATTTCAAACCCAATTTGTAAATAAATTAGTGACCAAAAATTACAATAGTGGATGTTAAAGTAATGGGTAGACCCTTGGCTACAAGTGTGTGCAATTTTTTTTTGGATCGGGTCACCCCTTTGGACGCAATACCCCGAAATAGGTGGGCCACTTACTAAACCGTACCCTTTTTTTCTTTATTAATTAAATTTTTTAAATTCGATTGTGTTAAACAAAAGTTTTTTAATTTTGTTTAATATTTATAAGCTCTTTATTTTATATTTTATTTTATTACTTTTTATTTAATTTTTCTTTGATTTTGGGATTTTATTGTTTTAAAAAGAAAAATATTTTTCGGTTGTTTAAACATCTATCATTGCATTTAAGGCAATTTTTTTCCTTTTTTATTTAACTTTTAAAATGTCTTTTATTTAATTTTCTTAAAATTTTTAGATTTTATTGTTTTAAAATGAAAAAAAGTATACATAAGTATATATATTTAATTTGATTTTTATAAATTTATTTAGATTATTTTCCTTTCTTAAATAACATTATCTTTTAATTTTTAGTTTTTATTATTTTAAAAAGAAAAACAAAAATATATGCTTTATTTTGGAACGAATTTCCGTCATCACTCGTCAAGTTTGGTTTGGATACAAACTGGTTTCGGCGTTGTGCCATCTTCAGGGTCATTTTTCGGTCTCGAACGAAACAGGTTTGTCTCCAAACAAAGCTTGACAAGCGATGACGGAAATTCGTTCNAAAAAAGACGTTCAAGATAGTTACCACAATTGCCCTGTTATAATGTAGAAAAATTTGAATTTCTCCTAACTCACACTCTAGAATCGGGACGGTGCGCGACCCAAAGACTGGCTTGCTAACCGCTGATTTCAGCAACGAGATGCGCATGTGGTCTTTTGAATCCATTTGCTATGTGGCGCTAAATTCACGTCTACACCTTATCACAGGCAAAGCCGATGCCGATGCGATGCGTATGTCCAGCACCATGGCGGAATTCATGCAGGCCACCTATGAGCACGATATCGCACCATCGATTTGGCGAATCATAAAGACGCCCAGTTTTAAACGACTTATGCGCTTGCATGACGACTTGACAATGCTCACCAGGAAATTCATTGATAAGGCGCTGGAGCGCATCGAAGCGGAGGGGAGAAAGGAGGCGGTAAGTGTATTGGAAAAGCTTTTGCGCGTCGATAAGAATATAGCTGTTGTGATGGTAATTGATATGCTGTTCGGCGGCTTGGATACGGTAATAAAATGTTTATTTGTACCAAAAAAAAAATGTACATAAATATTTACGTTTTATTCAATTTACAGACATCTTCCACAGTCATAAATGCCCTTTTTTTACTTGCGAAAAATCCGGAAAAACAGAATATATTGCGAGAAGAATTGCGTACACTCCTCCCAAATGTCGATACTCCGCTGGTGGCACAGAATTTACAAAATATACCCTATTTGCGTGCTTGCATTAAAGAATCGATGCGCATAACGCCAATCGTAAGTGGCACAATGCGTGCAACTGGTCGCGATTTGGTACTTTCTGGTTATAGAGTGCCAAAAGACATTGGCGTACATATGAGAAATATGGAATTGTGCAACTCGGATACGTTCTTTGCACGTTGTAGTGAATACCTGCCTGAGCGTTGGTTGAAAACACCGAAAAATGTGCCGAGTGCAAACGATGCAGCCAAGATGCAGAATCCATTCGTTTATTTGCCTTTCGGTTTCGGTCCACGCACTTGCGTCGGTAGGCGTTTGGCTGATTTGGAAATGGAAGTCTTGTTGGCACGTTTGTTCCGCAAATATGAGATTACTTGGACTGATGAGAAAAATGATTTGGAGTATAAAAGCAATTTGATACTGACGCCATGTGGGGAAATGAAATTCAAATTTGAAGAGGTTGAATAGTAATTTGAAGGTTATACGAATATTTGCGGTTAGATTTCGATGGTATTTGCCTTTAGTTATAGATACAATTAATAAAAAAAAATTTAATTATAACTGAGTGGTTTTATTGGGAAGCAATTATTTAAAATATTGCGGATAAATACGAGTATAAGTATTTAAGTACATATGTATGTAAGTAAGTTATCGGGGCCTAAAAATTCAAAATCTTTTATAGTTTTATTTTGATACATCTTTCTTTCGCTTTTAATCTTTGTCATCCGTATGGCCGTCGCTGCCATAATATACCCACTGTCAAAGTTAAAGTTCAGTCACTTTGAGGAGGCCATACACTTAGCCCCAATGAGCCTTTGTCGTACTATTTAAACGGCTAATTTCGCAACTGTCCGGCAGCGCTTAGGTCGCCAGAACCTGGAAAACTACTCAACGGATTTGGATGAGATCTTCTCTAATATGTTCTGTATCAACAGGAGAGTGACCAGTTCTGCACCCTCATTGTCAAAGTCTTTTCCGACTTAGCCTCTAGATGTGCGATAATATATTATTTTTTCTAGTAGGGTTGCCATATTGTTACGAATGATAAGATCTTCACCATTCATTGAACTTAAAATGAGGCACCAAGTAAAAGGATGTGGTTTCCAGATGTGCTTTTACTTTTTTTGAGTGGCATTTTTTGTTAATGACATCAGATTTGTACAGTTCATTAATTATAAAAAATAAGGTGTCCAGCCAAAGACTTCACCTCCAGATGTGCAATAAGGTTTTATTTTTTCGAAGAGGGCTGCCACCTGTACGAAAAATTATAAGATGTGGGATGTTCATTGGACTAAATAGTGAGTTGTCAAATGAAAGGACTTAAGCTCCAGATGTGCAATAAGGTTTTAAAAAGTTTAAGTTTAAATAACAATAAAAAATAAAAACATTAAAAAAATTAAATAAATAAAGTAATCAAGTTTACGATGGCCAAGATAATACAGAAATTAGTGAAAGCTTTTTTTTTGTTTTTTTTAAGTTGTCCAGTTATTAAAAATGCACATGTACAATACAAATAAAAATTAATAAAAAAATAAAGAATAAATAAATAAAAAAGTGGGGTATTTTATTCGTGTAAACTTCTCGTGATAGGCCCGGGATACTGCATGTGTGGAAATGTACAGGCAAATAACAGGTTAAATTTTGAAAGAATTTTTAAAATCAATTTATCAAAATTAGTCACATGAATGAATTGTTTAACATAAAACGCACCACTATAAAAAATTTTTATTTTTATTTCTTTAAATTATATAATATTAAATAATTAAAACGATGCCCATATCTTATTACATTCAACGAGCAATTCTTGCATATAAATATATATATATATCCATAGGTTTCTCGGAAACCGCTTTAACAATTTGGATGAAATTTTGTATACAGATAATTTTTTGCATCTTTGGTTATCTAGATAGGCATTATCTCCGAAAATATTGGTATAAGGTTTCTACCTATTCGAAATTAGTTATAAACTAAATAACACATCACAATATGGGTATCAAGTGGAAAGTGTTTCGAAAATCCCCAATTCAGAAATATTTTTGAAAAGGGTTGCCACCTATTTTCTATCGCATATTTATTTAATATTTTGTTTAGGAAATTGACACACAATATTACTCTTTACTGATGGTAAAAGAAAGCTATTAAACAATGCTTTGCATATGTAGTAAGTGTTGTCGCTTAAGATATTAGTGTAAGGTTGCCACTCATTTTCGATTCTGCAAAATTCCTCTAAAATAACTTAATATGAATCTCAAATAAGAGGTATTTTTTAGGACTTTAATAATATTTTCGATGCGGTTTGCCATTACTTGATACTGAAACCTTGAAAACTTTAAAAAATGTATACATTCCGAGCAAAGCTCGGTCAACCTGGTGCTTGTGATATTAAATAGGCATACCTTTTTTTTAATAAAAGTGATTGTAACTTTTTAGATAGGTGGCAACCCTACTCCAAAATATTTTTTTATGCTGTGGTGCTTTTGAATAATTATAATATTCATATATCTGGCAACCCTATTTTTTTAAATTATGTTTCCAGAAACTTTCTACAGAAAATATCAAGTAGAAAATTCAAAATACGTGCCTTCTCGGATTTTTCATAATTTTTGGACACCTGGTACTTTTCGATGTACTATGGATTTTGATACTTAGTTTTTTCACGTTTAAATAATCAAAAAACAATTTTGGCCCCTTTCTCTTTCTTCTGGCCCACTGTGGACTACAGCGGCTGTTGAAATAACTTGAAGAAAAGACTTAAATACTTAAATTTTTTGCTTGCGGTTTCACAGCTACACATTACCCGCTCGCTTATATTGCGATGCATATTTTTGTTCAATAGTATTGGTTAAATGTTTTCATGGTAGACAAAGGTAATGCATTCTCTATTTGCCTACTGGGTAATTTCTGCTCTTCATCAACAGTGCCAAATATTTTTTGTTAAAATCATATGCTTAAATCCACAGTTTATCATTTTTCAACCCTAATTTTACTCCATTTACATATTTAGAAATTCATATATTTTAAAATTCACATTACTTAA
>NW_016176388.1:0-4195 GCF_001687245.7 Rhagoletis zephyria
GTTCTTGAACGGCTTCTGGTTGCTCTTCACTCCAAATGCGGCAATTTTGCTTATTTACGAAGCCATTCAACCAGAAATGAGCCTCATCGCTGAACAAAATTTGTCGATAAAAAAGCGGATTTTCTGCCAACTTTTCTAGGTAATAAAATTCAATGATTTGCAAGCGTTGCTCGTTAGTAAGTCTATTCATGATGAAATGTCAAAGCATACTGAGCATCTTTCTCTTTGACACCATGTCTGAAATCCCACGTGATCTGTCAAATACTAATGCATGAAAATCCTAACCTCAAAAAAATCACCCGTTATAATTGCAAATGCATTAGAATCCATAATTTTCCTCAAAATATGTAAAATTAACCAATTTTACAATAAACTAGCACATGATGAGTGTTTTTTAATTCCTTTCCACTTTGTTTTCCTTCATTCAGCTATCTGCGAAAAACAACTGATAGCTGGCAATGTTGTACATATTTCGGCAAGGATTGCAGCATGTGGATTTTTCGTTTTTCGTAGCGTAGCAACGAATTACGAAAATTCGGGTTCTAGAATAAGGGGGTAAACTTTTTTTGGTACACGGAGGGCCCGACGCGGCGATTCAGCCGCATATATCAGACACCAACATTCAAATACAAATATCAAGTGAACGATATAACGCAGCAAGCAGTGTTGCCACTTGGTCGTTTCTTTTTCATTTGGTAGGTTGGTAGGCTGCAGATCGCATACCGTTATGTATCTGCATAACGGTATGTATCTGCAGGGCTATTCTCCGCTTTAGCTAAGACTCACCAAATTAAGATTACTCATGCTCGTGACCGCTAGATGGAGCCCTCAAAGCAGCTAAACGGAGAACGTATTTTAATTGACAGATTAGTATACGTAATGTGACCAACTGTGCTTCTTTCGGAAATAACGTAGTTATTTTTTCGCTCTTGTACTTCGTACTTCGAAGTAGTCAAATGTAATTCTTTTCGATAATTTGTATGTACTTCTGGAGGGAAATTCTGTAACCAGTTAGCGACAATTTTCGAATTGCTATCGCACTTTTTGATGCAAAAACATTTATATCATGCGTAAAAAGGTATCGAAAAGAAGTACATTTGCCTGTACTTCTAAGTACGAAGTACAAGAGCGAAAAAAGAAGTACGCTATTTCCGAAAGAAGTACTGTTGGTCACATTACATATACTAAGTGTCTATTAAAATACGTTCTCTGGTTAGCTGTTTTGATGGCTCCATCTAGCGGTCACGAGCATGAGTAATCTAATTGGGTATGTCGTAGCTGAAGCAGAGAATGTTAAGTAAAGAAAAGCAAATGTTAGCAAAGAGAAATGCTAGTTCTCAACTTGAAGTCCAATGTAATTCTCCAATTGATCTCAACCATATCATTGAAATACTGAAATTGAAAAAGTAAAATACATTATACCTTTTTGATTGAAACGACATACATAGATGAATTTAAATATTAATTTTTCATTTTATTAATCCTTTTGTATTAAGTAGTTAAGCAAAATGGTATTACAATAATTCACTTCACAGTACACAGTCCGACAGTAATTTTGCCACTTGATTCACTTGGCGTTTTATTTCTTTCAAGATTATTTGAGGATATTTTGAAGACTGGGTAGGTTCAGAAGGCGCTGCAGTTGAGCGCAACCGTTGCTAAAAAAATCAGTGATCGTTATGCGTCTTCTGAACGACTTCATACATTAGCTGTCAAATTCAACTCTCAAAGGTACACACCAACATGTTGTCTCAAATGATCAGAAAAATATTACGATCATCTAACACGCAACTATTCAGTTGATCAGAAGTACGCAACAACGCGTTCAGAAGGTGCAATCGCACCAGTTACTGAGCTGTTATTCTATTCTATGTAAAACTTTAATATATTGGTTTTAACTTCAAGAATCTGAGAACAATTGACATTACTTTTCATAAACGTCTCAGCTTTCGTTCCAACAAAAATGTCAGATAATTTAATATGATCATTTTCATTTTTAAAATCAATATTAATATTGTTACTGATAGCACCTATTTTAATAAAGATACTCAAAATTAAGATATAATGGCGCATATTCATAGTCATATTTAGTACTCAACTAAGTCGAAACTATTTTTTTTTTAAGTCACAACTAAAGCTATTCATAGTCGCCTTAGTTTCGACTTTTCTGGCTAAGTACCAACTTAAAATTTAGTTTCGGCTGCAGCTGCAACTAAGTCGTAACTAGGAAGAAGTATTTTATCAAATTAAGGGAAAACAGATGAAATATGTAAAAATTAAGTTGGTAGAGGGTGATTTTGACAATATTGCAATAACCCCCAATTAAAATTTACAAAGATCGATCCATTTTAATCGGAAGATGAAATTAAATGCGTATTACAATTCGAATAAAGCTACATCACAATTTTATAATTGAAATAATTTAGATAAATTTTCAAATAATAAGTCAGTTTCACGCTAGTCTTTTAAAGTAAATTTGTGCATAACATTTAGATATCTACTATTTGTATGTTTCTCAGCATGCTTTCGATAAACATCGACTTCACATCACTGCGGTTGTTCTGGCTATTTCGCATTTCACAAATTAACAAGAAAAAAATGTAATTTTTCCAAAATATCGTAAAGAAAAATCGATACATTATTCACAATCGTTTTGCTATATCGTAAACTAAGTCGAAACTGCTTAGTAGAAGTCTCAAATGGGACTATGAATAGAGGTAAATTTTAAGTTGGTACTTAAATTTAAGTTGCACCTTTATTAGTTTCGACTTAGTTGCTGGACTATGAATACGCGCCAATGTGCTTTGATAGTTGCATATAAGTATGGCAAACGAGAGCTTTCAGCTTGGAGCTCTCTGTTAAGATTGTTAATTATGGGCAAAATATACGATAGAAATAAAAAATAGCAAAAAAAAAATCCTTCAGTTCATGTATCCTCTTAGGAATGTGAGAAAAGAGTCTATATATGTTACGGCACAGTTTCTCAATGCTTTTCGGCAATTTTTTACAAGCGTAGCTTGAGCAAAGATGAAGTGAGTGGCATATGCACTTTATATAAAATAAATGGGTTTCTGCACTCAATAATGTTTTTAGCCCGCCCAAGTCACCAGCCATTACATTGGCTCCATCAGTAGCCAAACCAGTTAGGTTTCTTATTTTTAATGGCAGGATTGGCAAATGTTTAGAAGTTATACATAATTGGCAAATATTTATATGCGTAATTATGTTTGAAATATATATTTTTATAATTAAGAGTTTAAAAACTTAATTCAACTATCCGACCAAAATCTTACTTTGCCTACCAACCTACCAAATGAAAAAGAAACGACCAAGTGGCAACACTGCTTGCTGCGTTATATCGTTCAATTGATATTTATATTTGAATGTTGGTGATATATGCGGCTGAATCGCCGCGTCGGGTCCTCCGTGTACCAAAAAAAGTTTACCCCCTTATTCTAGAACCCGAATTTTCGTAATTCGTTGCTACGCTACGAAAAACGAAAAATCCACATGCTGCAATCCTTGCCGAAATATGTACAACATTGCCAGCTATCAGTTGTTTTTCGCAGATAGCTGAATGAAGGAAAACAAAGTGGAAAGGAATTAAAAAATTGGTTAATTTTACATATTTTGAGGAAAACTATGGATTCTAATGCATTTGCAATTATAGCAGCAGAGTAAGAGGGCGCTATGACAATGGATTCACAAAGGTATGCGGAGCTGTCGGGCATAGTAACCCGGGGCGCAGCTATATGAGCTTCTGGTTGAATTGTGGAACCACAAGCCAGAACTCCTCCTATGCCTGAAGCTCTGGTTCTCAATCCAGTTAATGCAATAGCAATGCAGCTTCTTCCAAGCCATTGAAAACATGCACTTTGTTAGGTCCACCACCTGTTGCGATTGCTTCTGCCTTCGGCCGCGCTTAGGGATTATAACCCTTACTAAATAGAATTCTCCTTTCTGTGTTCCGGGGAAGAGGGGCTTCCGCATGCCAAAGGTATACAACATTTCTTGTGCATATCACTCCGGCTACGCCGTCCACAGTACTTTTGCGCAGAACCCACGTCGACATTTGCAAAAAAGTGCATAGTGCAAACCGAATTTATTAATAAACTAGTGGTCGGAAATTAAAAACATCTATTTTAAAAACAATTTTAATCCTTTGGTTACACGTGATGTTAAAGTTTTTGGATTC
>NW_016176388.1:4220-9260 GCF_001687245.7 Rhagoletis zephyria
GCGCCTTCTGAACGTGCCCATTATTTACTTTTTGTTGGTAATTTTCCTCTTTATATAGCTTTAGTTTTTCAATTGATAATTAAATATTCGTTTCTCTATCACTTTTTACGTATGTGCGCGTCGGTTAGAGATGAGTTGGAGAATGATGTTGGATATCAACTTGAGAACTATGAATTTCTCCAAGGTTGGAGAAATATTTTTTTGGTGTTTATTGGGAATTGCCGTTTTCTGAAATAAGAAGTTTCTGGCCAGGGTTGGTATCTTCCGAAACCGATTGCGTAGCAAAAGACAAGAACAAACGTAACAAAAAATAAAAACAAACGTAGCAAAAGATACAAATCGGTTTTAAAATCATATCGTCGTTTAAAGAACCAAACCGCGTATCGTCATTCTGAAAAAACGCGTAACAGACATTTGCTGCCAAAAATTGGATTTGCTCACACAAGCTCTTGGCTCAATCCTTATCCATTCGTCAATAAGCCTCAGTAAATTCCACTGCATGGTTATTATATCTGGATCGTCATCTATGAGATGGGAAAACTTTAACAAAAGAGGTAAAATTTGTAAATTTTCTTTAGAAACTACTTTAAATTTATTTGGTTCAAAAATTCTATTCTATGTAAAACTTTAATATATTGGTTTTAACTTCAAGAATCTGAGAACAATTGACATTACTTTTCATAAACGTCTCAGCTTTCGTTCCAACAAAAATGTCAGATAATTTAATATGATCATTTTCATTTTTAAAATCAATATTAATATTGTTACTGATAGCACCTATTTTAATAAAGATACTCAAAATTAAGATATAATGGCGCATATTCATAGTCATATTTAGTACTCAACTAAGTCGAAACTATTTTTTTTTTTAAGTCACAACTAAAGCTATTCATAGTCGCCTTAGTTTCGACTTTTCTGGCTAAGTACCAACTTAAAATTTAGTTTCGGCTGCAGCTGCAACTAAGTCGTAACTAGGAAGAAGTATTTTATCAAATTAAGGGAAAACAGATGAAATATGTAAAAATTAAGTTGGTAGAGGGTGATTTTGACAATATTCGAATAACCCCCAATTAAAATTTACAAAGATCGATCCATTTTAATCGGAAGATGAAATTAAATGCGTATTACAATTCGAATAAAGCTACATCACAATTTTATAATTGAAATAATTTAGATAAATTTTCAAATAATAAGTCAGTTTCACGCTAGATTCTTTTAAAGTAAATTTGTGCATAACATTTAGATATCTACTATTTGTATGTTTCTCAGCATGCTTTCGATAAACATCGACTTCACATCACTGCGGTTGTTCTGGCTATTTCGATTCACAAATTAACAAGAAAAAAATGTAGTTTTTCCAAAATATCGTAAAGAAAAATCGATACATTTCACAATCGTTTTGCTATATCGTAAACTAAGTCGAAACTGCTTAGTAGAAGTCTCAAATGGGACTATGAATAGAGGTAAATTTTAAGTTGGTACTTAAATTTAAGTTGCACCTTTATTAGTTTCGACTTAGTTGCTGGACTATGAATACGCGCCAATGTGCTTTGATAGTTGCATATAAGTATGGCAAACGAGAGCTTTCAGCTTGGAGCTCTCTGTTAAGATTGTTAATTATGGGCAAAATATACGATAGAAATAAAAAATAGCAAAAAAAAAATCCTTCAGTTCATGTATCCTCTTAGGAATGTGAGAAAAGAGTCTATATATGTTACGGCACAGTTTCTCAATGCTTTTCGGCAATTTTTTACAAGCGTAGCTTGAGCAAAGATGAAGTGAGTGGCATATGCACTTTATATAAAATAAATGGGTTTCTGCACTCAATAATGTTTTTAGCCCGCCCAAGTCACCAGCCATTACATTGGCTCCATCAGTAGCCAAACCAGTTAGGTTTCTTATTTTTAATGGCAGGATTGGCAAATGTTTAGAAGTTATACATAATTGGCAAATATTTATATGCGTAATTATGTTTGAAATATATATTTTTATAATTAAGAGTTTAAAAACTTAATTCAACTATCCGACCAAAATCTTACTTTGCCTACCAACCTACCAAATGAAAAAGAAACGACCAAGTGGCAACACTGCTTGCTGCGTTATATCGTTCAATTGATATTTATATTTGAATGTTGGTGATATATGCGGCTGAATCGCCGCGTCGGGTCCTCCGTGTACGGGTTATGCGTTTGGACACAACAACCGAAAATCATTGTACAAATAACTAAACCGGACCCAAGTTTCTCGATAAGGGGCAACAAAGATTCTTTTTTACTAGTTTCTATAAAGCAGTGGATAAAAAGATACGTACATGCGAAAGGCAAATTTATCTGTTTAAATGAACACCACCAATATTTATTGCAAACACACATCGATTTGCATCTTTTATTTCCCTCCGACACAGAATTATTTTCGTACAAAATTACGCAAAAAAGCTTACTCGTTCGTTTTTAGGCATGCCATTGTTACGAATTTCGAAAGTTCGAAAATACGATTCGGATTGCAGCATACTATTTCTACCATTCGTAGCAAAGTCCGAATACGAAAGAGTTGCAGAATAGGGGTGTTAATGTAACTCGCAATTTTTTTAAAGATAGTTGCGTATACTTTGCGTACACATTGTAACTATTATGATATTCATTTACTTAGGTTTTAGAGAAATACTTATGTTTTTAAGAGATGTATTTTAGAACGAATTTCCGTCATCCCTTGTCAAATTTGGTTTGGAGACAAACCAGTTTCGGCGTTGTGCCAGCTGCAGTGTAATTTTGCGATCTCTCGGAAATAACAATAACAAATAAAATTAAAATTTAAAAAACTGAAACCTCGCTGTTATAATTTCCATTCGTACTGTCATCAGATATGTAACTTGAGAATAAAAATCGTTGCATCTTTTAGGCGAATCAATATTACATCCCGTGGTAATAAAAGGGAGGTAATAATCAGGGTGCGGAAAAATTCGCTCGCGAACGTTCAAAAATACGATCTTCTCATATTAGCTTATTTTGCGATTGTATTTTACAGCGATAAATACTTGAGCAAACGAGCGTTCGAGAAAACATTGCCTGCGTTTTCGTTCGTAAGAGATCGTATGCAAAGAGTTTATGTATACACATTGCAAACGAACGAGCGTACGAAAGCGATCGTCCGTGGCAAGAGCGCTGGTGCAGAAAATCATGGCGCGCACTCTCTCGCCAATGAAAACATAGGCAATGCTCTCGCTAACAATCGTTTGCTCAAGTATTTATCGCGGTAAAATACAATCGCAAAACGAGCTAATATAAGAAGATCGTATTTTTAATCGTTCGCGATCGTTCGTTGGTAGAGTGTGGGTAAACAAATATTTGAATTTAGTATATTTTGATACGAACGAAGGCAGTTTACGCGCTTTTTTGATATAAAAATGGGCAAAGTATCGAATATTGACAAGACAAAACTTGTTACATATAATAAAGACACAAATTTTTCGAAGTGCCTTTTGTGCGAAAAACAACTTAAAGGCTACATATTAGGAAACATTAAAAGACATTACGAAACTATACACAAACATAACTTTAATGAAAGCGTTCCATCTACAAGCGACAATAACGTTTCCAAACGCCGAAGTTCTAACCAATTTGGTCTAAAATTAAATAAAAAAGATTTTTTAAAGTGTTGTGTTGGATTGGTAACCGTGAAAAACATTCCCTTTCGGCTTTTCGATGACGAGCTTTATTTCAAGCAAATAATTGGACCCTATGAAAATCAATTTAGTTTACAATTAAATTCAAAAAATATTGTTGAGCATATAAATCTATTCGCAAATAAAATAAAACATCTTTTGAAATAAAGTTTGTCCAAGAAAATGTTAAGCTTAAAAGTCGAAGTAGCTACCAGAATGGGGAAGAGTATATTGGGAATAAATATAAGATTTTAAAATTGTGATAAACACAGTTGGCATGATACAATTGAAAAAGAGGCATACAGCACATTTTTTAAAAGAGGAAATATTAAAATGCTTGAAACAATTCGATATTGATCTTACACAAATATATTCAACTACTTCGGACAACGGGGCAAACATGTTAAAAGCTTCAAAACTACTTCAACAAGACATGATAGATTTACAAAATGATGAATGCGAAACGACTTCAGAAAATTAGAATGATGACTACGAATTAGTACACAATCGCTTGAATTCGGTACTGGCAGTAGTAAGATGTGCCGCGCACACAATTCAATTGGCGGCATATGATTCTTTCAAGGAAATGCAAAATAAACTGGAGGAGTGCAGGAAAATTGTGAAACTACTTAGGGCTAGTATAAGAAGCTGTATCAGCTCTGCGGATCTACGTTTGCCACGATAATATAACTCGATGGAACTCAGCATTTGAAATGATANGATAATATAACTCGATGGAACTCAACATTTGAAATGATAGAATCCCTTTTGAATTTTAAACAGCATATTAATGGAAACGATATGGGATTTTCTATTGACTGTGAAATTGATTGGAACTTCATAGAAGACTTTGTCAATGCATTTACACCAATGGCGCAATGTACAAAACAACTTCAAGCTGAACAATACATTATCGGCGATTTTTACAGAGACTGGCTTGTATGTGAAGCAAAATTAAAAAAAAAAATGGTGAAAATGCGTTTGCAATAAAGTTGTTGGAATCTATGAGAAGAAGGAAAGAAAAATTACTCGACAATGTTGCATTCCTTTCTGGTATATACTTCGACCCAAGATTCAACTTTTTGGATTCACCGTATATTAACGAATTCTTTAAAATTTCTTTACAATGCAGAATACTCTGAAAAAGATTTAATTAGATTTTTTGCCGAATTTTCTAAAATGCAATAAATTACGCACACTTCCTTTCTTTTACGAAATTTCGTAAGAAAATCTGTGAAGCAATGAAATTAATTCTGCTATGTGAAGAATATCTTTCAGAATTTTTTTTATTTTTCGTACAAAAATAGATTATGTACGAAAGTGTGTTAGAAATTGTATGTACATATGCATATATATATGTGAAGTATTATATTAGGGCA
>NW_016176389.1:0-9259 GCF_001687245.7 Rhagoletis zephyria
AAGAAGTTTCACTTCATAAATTCAAGAAATGTTCTTACCATTTCAGTTATCATAATTCTTATGTATCGGTCCTTGTCTCCATTTTCGACTTTATCTTCACTTTTGCCTTCTTTTTTCTTTGACTTCATCGTTATCAATTATTTCTTCATCTTCATATTTATCTTTATTTCAAAGCTTAATTTCAAATGTGTAGTGAAGCAACAGGCGAAACATGTCAAATTGAACATGTTGCAGCAACATGTATACACAATTCGAAAATGTTTAAACGACGGTTTTGGCCGTAATTTTCAACCAATTGTGAAACCATAAAAACTCTGCTCAACTACGGAAAAATGCCTTTCCAACGGTGTTCTTGGTTTTAAAATCGGTTCGGTGGAATCGCCAAACGAACCTAGACAAAATTTATGTTAGCGTATTAATATATAGATTGTTAAAAAAAATGTGAAAGAGAGCACGGATATTTTTCAGCAAATTAAATACTTAAGTATATTTTTGAACTTTAGAAAAGCTGAACACTTACAAAATTGGCTAGAGAAAATGGTAAAAATAAGAGTTTGGAATTATGCAATCTAAACCATAAGGCATGCATTGTTTTTTGATATATGTATATAGCTACGAAAGTTTAACATGGTAAGTCTAGCCAATAGCTGAAAGTCCTTTGTAAGGCAATTGAAAGACAGTAGGTAAAATACACTAAAAATATATTTTTTCTTATTCTGGCACGAAAATCTTATAAAAATGTTTCTTGCAAACCCCTTTAATTTAATTTACTTTTAATTTTTAGTTTTTATTGTTTTTCTAGATTCAAATAGCAATTAAATGGTCCCTTATTCAGTAAAAAATTACAACCATTGGCGGTAGCAATTTAAAAATATATATAAACATATAATCTGGCACGACGTATAGATAGAAGTTGATTTTGCCTTCGGTTACAAAATTGCAAAACTTTAAAAAATTGAGCAAGACTTTGTACAACTATTTTTAGTATTTAATATTTTTAAAGTAAATTTTCCAAGTTTTTAAAAGTAAAAATCGTTCCTGCTTTTTTTTTTGAAATCAGTTGAAGTATCTGGCCTGACGTTACCACTGAAAATGTTTTGTTAATATTGTTCTTGAAACAATATTTAACTGGAAGAAAACGCCTTTTATGTCGAATATACGTTTTACTTTGACATCAGCGCCAGCAACGGTTCCAGCGGTTGGACAATTGTTACCAAAATTGGTAAAAAAAAGTTTGAGTCGGTAAAAAGGTAAATTTTTTTCAAATTTTGGTAGATTTTTGTTGGAAAAATAAGACTTTTCGTTCTCGCTTTATTTTCCGTAGTCATCTTTATATTATAATGGCCTTATTCATAAAAAATAAAATAGGCTTAAAGAGCTTTATAAAGTGACACTTTCATACAAATTTTTGATTTATAATAACTGCTTTAAGTCTTCTTTATTTTTTATGAATTTGGGGGTAAATTTCTGTCCGAAATTGCTTTCATTTTGGAACGATTTAATGCACCCTTTTTATATACATACATACATACATATAAATGTATTTATATCGATAAAAGTCGAATATATCGTGCTCCATGCAAAGCTTATTTTATCGAAATACTGGGGAGCTTTTGATTTCCCGGGATATTTTAAATGATTCTCTAAACAATTACACAGTCAACGCCATTTTGTTACAATGGACAATAGTAAATGAAAAAAAAAAACTGCGGCAATAAATTGAAAAAATATCTACGGGAAATTTTAGCGCCACGTTGTTAGTTATAGTAAAATTCCATGGGCAATAAAACTCCATACCTCGAATTGTTCTGAAAATTCTTTGTATAGAATTTTTCTGAATGTTGTCTATTGCTTCAACGGTTTATTTTTATTGGATTGGTTGAAGCGAAAACAATACAAATTTTTAGACAAAACAAAAATACCAACAATTTTTATGTGCTTGAAAAACGTTATGAATATTAAAAAAAAAAATCAATAAGCCGAAAGATGCTATTAACATGATCCCAAATACTACTTTATTAGTTAAACAAAAATTTATTTAAAAACAACAATAATTTTTATTGAAATAACTAAAAACATAGAACAAAAAAATAGTTTTTATTAAAATAACTAAAACAAGTTTTTGGTAGATATTTTCTAGATTTGGCCGATTTTTTCAAGTGTCTGGTAAGCATTTTTTTTCGTCAGTGGCAACCCTGGCCATGAGTAACTTAGTCCTACTCATATTTTATACAAAAGCAATTCACATTTTCAATTGACCATTCAAAACTTGTTTATTTATGCATCCATTTTCATTGTTAGTAGCTTGATTTTTTGGCAAAAGAAGAGGCTTTATTACAAATAAAAAAACTAGAAAATATTTGTTATATTTCTAAATTTTTTCTTGTTAAAGTTTCATAGCTTTTTCATAAAAATTAAAATATTTCGGGAAAATTATCTGATCTAGAAAAACGGCAAACAGATCCATAATCTACAAACAAATATTAAGTTTATGTGTTTTTATTATAAAATATCATAGTGAAATCTTGGTTTGAAAATATAGAAATATCTATACTGGCCATACTACTAAATTCAATTGAGTTATTGTGTGGAAATACCAAAAGTCTATCGAAAAAACTTAATTGAAAATAAGGCATTCAAGTGTAAATTGTCTTGAATAGAATTTTACTTCTGGCTTTGTAATGCAATTTGATTTAAATTGCGTTTCCGCATCAAAGTTTGTGACACTTTCTTTTGCGTAAGACTTTAAAATTTATTTATTAAAAAAAAAACTTGCAGTTTGGATTGTATCGATTTCTATGTCAATAATTCAACAAATGCTTAATTCAATTGCTTACGTTACACGTATAGTAAAGCTTTTAATATTTTTTTTTTGCACAGAGGTTTACCCGGGAGTGTACGAATTTGATATCCCACTCTCTACAAGTGCACCACCGCTACGCTTGTTTCTTTGATCAGCTAATCTGTGATTTATTTTTCTCTGTCAGACAATAATTTATCACTTGAAAACATTTAAGCTGCAATCAATCACGACGACAAAAACAGTAGAATTACCAGAAAATAAAGAAAATGGAGACAAAATAAATACCAGTACATTCACATGAAAAACTGGTAGCTGAAATAACATTGAAATGCATATGTACACCTATGTAAGTACATACATGAATACATACATACATATGTGGCTATACATATGTATGGAGAAGTAGAGGAATGAAATAGAGGAAAGATACGCTCAAAAGTCGAGGGTAGAAAAGTGGCGGAAAATCAAAGTGAGCTTGTAAAAAATTTAAACAAAATTCCACAATGATTTTTGTTTTTCATGTACATGCATGTACATACATAAATACTTACATATGGCTGTGTGTTGAGTAGATTTCGCAGTGCAAGTCGTAAGTGCAAGGGTTCGAAGGAGGGCAGACGTCGTCTGCTTTGCGATTTCCTAAAAAAGAAAATTTATATAGCAGACTCGCGTTTACTTAAAATGCACCTCAGAAAAATAGTTTTTACTCACATACATATTTACATGTTTATATATAAATTCACGAATGTGTTCGGTGTGGTTTTATGACATTTTTCAATATATTTTTAAGGTCTGTCAGCACTCTGAAAGCAAACACATTTATTTTTTATCATTTATTCTCTAAAACAAAGTATGAAATGCTTTCGACTATCAACGCAGCCGATACTTAAACCACATGCAGATGAATAATTCACCGAGTTGATGACCTGCAGCTTGCAGCCTGCAGAAACTCATGTGAGTTTTCACAAGATCAAGAGGAAGAATTTTTACTGTGGTAAAAAGGTGATAAGGCCTTTAAACAGCTTAAGTAAGAGAATGCAAAAAGTTAATATCGATAGCAAGTCCTTTAAATTGGTGCAAAATAGCTTTATTATAAGTAGTTTCCTCTTTAGATTCTTCATCAAGGATATTTACAAGGCCTGTTCATATGTTCTTCTACATACCCTGGCTGATGATCTTCAATTATATGTACATACAAGAAAAATGGCTTTCTGAAAACTACAAAGCTTAAACTGGTGGACAAAATAAAAAAAAAATTATGTTGATTTTAGTTTATAAGGTTAAAAAAATTTTGAATAGCACTTCTTAAATACTCATATATCATTATACACTTACTAACATTTCTATGAAGCCTTTCCTAAATATAATATAAATAAAATAAAATCTCTCACTCAATTTAAAAATCTAATTGGTTGTTCTCCACTTAAAATCCCGCCGGATATAAGCATCCGAGGAGCTCGAACGAGAAAGCGAAATCCGGCTCATTCTGGAAGGGAGATATAAGACAAACACTCTCTCACAATAAAATTTCAATTTGACAATGGCCTGGATTTCGAATTCATAACGAAGGTGAAATACACTGGAAACCATAGTTTTCATTTTGATGGATAAGGGCCTAGTTCTCGAATCGAATACCAACCTGTTATACTGTCGTTATCGAAGGTGAGACTTGAAAAAATTATTGGTTTTCCAATCATTTTCGAATTTTTAACCAAGCCAAATGTTTATTGGGAAGTTATAAATTACACAGGCCGACCAAATAAGACCGATCTCCTTACCCAGAAACCAGACTATACTTTCCCGAAGGTTTTTGGAGCGCTGAATTCAAATCTGGTCACAGAATTGCTCTATCACATCAGGATTTTGAGATATTCTAACCAATAAGTGCAAAAAATGCCTTTCTTGCCCATTTTTGAAGTTGTGTATGCAACCCAGAGTAATTTTTCTCAAAAAAATACAAAAAAGGTCTTAAAACACAGGTCTTTCTCTTTGAAATGGCGTTGAGTTTGCTCAGATATCTTTTTGCTTCGCTGAGATATTACAATTTGCTGCGGATAGTACACATGGCCGCTTTGTTACCTACATAATTTTCAAGATATAGAAAATTTGGAATTCTTGGTTGGTTATTCATTTCACGGATGCTTTTTCAGAACGAACGCTCTCATTTTAATATGCGCGTGATTGAATTAAAGATTACGTCGCAGACGATGCATGGGCTCTTTACACTTAAGTATTTTTGTCTCCAAATAAAAATAACATAATAAAGACTGTATAAAAGCTCTCAAAACACCAGTGCGTATGCGTAACAAATAAAGATGCTAACCCGAGTGAAACATATTCAACTTCGTCTTCGATGTAATATAAACAAGAAATGTGAAAAAGAAACTTTATAAAACGAAATTCGCTGCAAAGAAAGCAAATTGTAGTTTAGCCCTCGAAAAATACTAGGTGCAAGCAGCCAAGCTTAAGCAAATTTCCGTCCCGCAGAGCTTTCTTAGTCCAAGGCACACTTGCATATATGCTATGTACCACTATTTTCGCATGCAACTGTTTGCGTTTCTCACATTGAATTGAAAAGGAAATACGACAGAAACTGTTGCTGCCGCATTCATAGCCAGCCAGAGTGGTAGCGGTTAACGCTTGAAAAACAGGAAATTGCGGGTGCTTTACAGCCGGAAACAAGCCGTCGGACTGACTGACTGCACCAAATGTTTCGACACTGTCGCCACAACCACAGTCGTGACTGTTTGTTGGCTCTCCACTTAACTTAACGCTGTCGCCGTCTTAGTTTTGTCTGCAGTATGCCATGAACCAATGCAAGCTTGAACTTTTGACAGTTTATACCTTGCCATTTAACCGAAGCCTGCTGGGCCTACCAGCGCCATTGCTGACAGGCTGCGTAGCGTATGTAAATAAATAGTAAGCCGAAGAAATTCACAAAATCACGGCATACAAATAAAAATGCTCTTAAACCGCAGTTAAACTTTGGATAAGTTTGCAATGTGCGACTAAATGTTTTGTTGGACGAATTGGAGCGACTGTACTGTAAAATACTAAGTAGAGTAGCATGCGCGGCTTGTTTAAACCAAAAAATTTTACCAAAAAGCATAACAAAAATAAAAAAAGGACTCTTGATACAATAAATACAAGTACGCCATTTTTTTCCTACTGTTGAGCAAAGTTTGTTGAAGCAATCGCTGTTCAAACTGTGAGGAGAATAAAATCAGTAGTTTCAGTACGTTTTTAAATCAAATTATATGCTTGGCGAGAAAATCGGTGGCCAGATAAAGATACAAACTTTAAAGTGCTTTTAAATCATTTCTCTCGGATTAGCGGAAATTAGTTCTAAATCCAAAGAGAACAAAATAGCAGCAGCAGCATCAATATATCTCAATTTGAAACCAACGAGACGGACTTAAATTTACTAATACATCATAACTGTAGCCTAAGCATGTAAGTCAGGTATATGCGTCCAAAGGAGTTGGACCAAGTAAAGTAGATCAAGGTGAGTGACGCCTAATCTATGCATCTGAAGTGTTGGTGAACACACAAGACTATCGGAGTCTATTTCTAATTTAAGTGAGTGGTCGCTAGCAGCAAGATGCTATTTCATTCATATTTTTTGCACACAAATTTCTCGTCTCATACATCGAAAGAAGGTGATCACGCAAAACTATGAAACAGTAATGGGAAAATTTTTATTTACTATGCACTAAGTGCAAAAGTATGAAGGCACATATTCATTCACCAGATGAAGGGGATTGAAAAGGGTTGCAACCTGAGAGAAAATGTCGAATTTATTCAACTTACTCCCAGAATATGTATTTATACTAGATAACAAAAAAGTTGTATCAAATGAAAGAGTGTTAAGAAATCCTTAGTTTGAACACAGAAAATATTTCTGAGGTGTTTGAAGAGGTTTGTCACCGGTTGAAAAATCAAATTATTATTAAAGTTAAATGAATTATTTAAGTACGGATATGACTCTAAATGGACTTGATAAGGCTTTGCTTCTAAATTATGTGTGGCAACCCCCTAAGCCACATGTTTTCAAATATAAAATTTAACTTAACTCAACAGCTAATTGAACTATAAGAAGAGTTTAAATGAAAATACTTTTGAAGACGGTCGCCACCTGCTCAAAAAGTTTAAATTAATTAAATTATATAAAATATTATTATTCGGGCCTCAATCGAAAGAGATTTATGAAAGCTTTAGTTTGAAACTACCTTTAATTAGGCTTTCCACCTTTTCGAAAATCATACCTATCTAACTAAGTCATATATTATACGAGAAGTAATTTAGGTTTGTAGCGTTCGCTTAACTCTCAAACATGAAAGGTAGAAGAGAAGACCTTTGGCCGTTTTGATGCGATGCTGATTCACTAGTTATTACTATTTTTTTCAGCTGATTCTTTGGTAGCATAACTATAACAGTTGCATAAAGAAGACTATAGAAAAATTAATACACCCCCAAACGAAATATTAACCCTTTTACGATTTTTAACTGAACTAAAAATATAAATCTTTAAAATAAACCCGACCATTTGATACAATGTATATGGCTCAGCTCAGTCACATTCATATATTTTGCTTTTTGTTTTTGTGTATTAAGATTAAGACACTTTAATTTGCATGAGTAAAATCATGCGAGAAAACTAATTAGGGTAGATTAATTTTCAAAATTAGTTCTCAAAATTTACGCGCATAATAATAAAAAAATAAATTTAGACGTAATATACATTTATGTACGTGTGCACTCGACTTTATGACTCACTAGTTAAATATATACGTACATTGTACATACACTTGCAATCACTGTGCTGCTAAGTATGCGAATAAAGCATTAAATATCTTAAAAATTAAAAAAGCCATGCAGGGTGCGCCTAAGGCTTGTAGACTGATGAAAAATTTATAAAAAAAAAAAATAAAAAATTATGTGAACTTGCTTTTGAACTCATTACTTGTGTAGCCACTCCTATTTAGCTGCGCTACATAGAAATTCATATGTACATATGTATGTACATCCGCATACATACCTACATATGAATGAATAAGCGCTTATGTACACTGCGAAAAGAGTTTAGTTACATGAACTAAATATGTAAGGCTATGGTTCCCGAATAATATTTTGAGAGATACATATCGTCGTTTAAGGTACAAACCCGCATATCAAGCTAATGCAAAAGCGCGTATATGAGGTAGCATAAATTATTTTTTTTTTGGAGAGTAAAAGCACTCATATTTCAAAATGCTTCTCTTTTTTATAAAGCAATCGCATTTCTGGCTAGTATATTTCAGGACGAATGGATAAGGCTTGAGCCAAGAGCTTGTGTGAGCGGTTTTCTACGTTAAACGACGATATTTAGATTACTTTTTTCTGGGTGTAGTATGTAGGTGCGCTTGTGGGCAAGGCTTATAACTACTTATGCAATTTTTTTTTCATATTCTTCCTGTTTATTGCCACAGTAATTTTTTGGCAATTGTACAAATGTTTCTCCACACTATCTTGCACGCACACATATATATGTATGTATATAGGAACATATGTAGTATGTATATACACACACATACATGTGCGCAAATGATTTAATGGCCTAAAAGCAAACACTCAAGGCTAAAAGCTGAAGGTTCTCGCAGCACATTCGGTATGACAAATTATGCTGAATTTATGGTGCATGCCACACAAGCCAAAGTTGGCAACTCGAAAACAATTAGTGCAAAGGAAATGTTGCAACAACGAATATATATACACTTTCATAAATTGGGTGTGTAAGACATACTATCTGCACATACTCGTAGTACGTGAACTAGGGTGGTCCAAAAAGTAAAGTCGGAGTTATAATGCTGTCATCCCTTTAGGATTATTTTATAGCGAAAAAATAGACTCTGATTTTTTATTTTGAAATCAAAAAAAGTTTTAGCTGTCAGAAAAACAGATTTTCGTATAAATGGTATAGAATTATTTTAAATCGATATTGCGACTGAACAATTCTTTTTCTTCTTAGGAGACTTTCAGCAATAAAAAAATTGAGTATTATTATTGTATATCTCGAGAAGAAAAACAGAGTCTTCCGATCGGGAAATTATGATTTGCTGGAATAATATAGGAAAAGTGTTTTTCTCCCGTATAAAATATATGTAAAATTTTGAGCGCTTTGAGCAACCTCTAAAAATATAGGGGTATACATTTTCGGTGTATAACAAAGCTAGGTTGGGATCATAAAAATGCCAACCTTAATTTTCCCCCCGCATGCATTTTTGGATCACCCTAATGTGTACACATCCTCGCTCACTGCCCTGCGTTAACATTTACTCAACGGCTGACTCAAGCTTGCGGCTGGCATTGCCAAACCCTTTTTCGCATACACACATGCATGCTGTCATTTAGGAAATGTTTGTATGTATGTATGTGCCCGTGCCAGTGTGCGCGCGGCGTAACACGCTAATTAAGGAA
>NW_016176390.1:0-9259 GCF_001687245.7 Rhagoletis zephyria
TGCGTACTTGGTGTTTTTAGATAAGCAAAATATGCCAACAGGATGAAGAATTCCTACAGATTATTTCGAGCATTGAATAACTTACTGAATAACGGCGCGCAAATTCTTTGCACTTACTCTATAAATATTATATATGTATAGGTACTGGTGCAATATGTATGTATTAAGTTGCGAATTGGACCATGCAGTTTGGACGCTAAATTACCTTGAAATTTGAACTTTCGTAAATAGCAAACTTCATTCTCGTTATCGTAATTTTTTTGTAAGGATATCCGGGCATAATATTTTTTCGAAAGCGCAAGCGAAATTTTCTTATAAGTGACTTGGAGCTTTAATTTTTATGCCTGGCCCCTCCATTCGGTTTGGAAGATATACTGGATGAAGTAGCAACTCGTACCAAAATACATGTAATTTTCCCATTATCCGTGTATTGTCTTAATGGAAGGACAATTTTGTCTTCGCCAATTGCGGTCGTTTTTGCTTTAAATCGATTTGGTATCTATCCAATGGCTCGGAAAAATATCCCGGCCGGAAATTCTCTATACAAACCCCTAATTCCGTCTGGAAACTGACTACGTTTCCGTAACTGAGATTTTCCCCACAGTGCCAAAACAGGTCCTGGCATGGAAATCCCTTTACAGATAATCTATTCCGGCGTTAATATATTTTCTTAACAATGTTCTCTCCCAATATAATTCTAAGACATTTACACTTTTGTTTTTGTAGTATGGCTTAAATGAGTAGTTTGACTATTAGTACTGAGGACTTTTTGATGACAAGATTAAGGGGAAAGAACTAAATTTTTGCCCATGGCCTGAACGAAAATGGGAACTTTTCATTTCTGCAACTGGAGAGATTTTCTTGAGGTGGCTCTAGCACCCAACACATTTCGAAAAGATTTTTCCTTATGATCTCCAGAATTACAGAATAGGCTCAGTCTTACATTTGATATTAGGGACTGTATGGGGAATTTTGATTAGTAAAATAGAAGCGCAACGCTATGCGATCGTAGAAGCCTTCGTTATGGGCTTGATGTTGTCACACAAAATATGGGGCTACAGTTTTACGCCGCCTTCGATTAGTAGATGTTTTTTTGAGAATCGTTTTCATGTGAGAAATATACAAGGGATTAAACATTGGTCCTACCGAGTACGAATGTCTAACCACTCGGCTACGGCGAATTGAAACCAAAATATCTACACCTTAATGGGTTATTTAACTCAACAGCACAACTCCTTTGCGATTATCTGATTTCTTTAAATTCTATAGCCTTCTCCAAAATATGACACAGATGCAGGTAGGTCTCTATGGCTATAGATGTGTCTGTTGCTATATTCCTGATACCGTCCCATATTCTCGTCGAATTTTTTTTTTATTTGTTTTTGAAAACTTATGTTGAGTAGGGTTTTTGCAAGAACTTAAATTTTATTGCATATTCCAATAGAATACCTATCTAGGTATAATATTTTTTTACGGCAAGATTTTTCTTTAAAGCGACAAACCCATAGAAATGGGCGTGGCAATTGTAAGACCAAAGTTAGCAAAACGCAGACTTTATTGCGGATTTCGGCAGAATATTGCTTCGTTAACAATATTTGTTCCACAACTTTTTCAATCCATATACATAGATATTCTGGCGAAATCCACAATAAAGTCTAAATTGTTTAACTTTGGTTTTAATATAGCCACGCCCATTTCTAGAGTATTCTTTGAATGAAAATGGCATTAGTCACTTTATATTAAATTTTTATAAAAGCTTTTAGAAACAGTTAACAAAAGTAAATATTTTCTTATTTTTCAATGATTTTTCAGTTTCCCCCTGCTTTGCCAAAATATTGTGGTATTCGGCAATCTGTAGTATCTACATAAACATACATTTTTTCACACTCAGCAGATAAATATTCTATATGTATTTCAAAATTGTTTATGAAAATTCTCTCATTAATTTTATATGTAAGTATGTATGAATGTATTAATAACATTTCGCTATCTTCTATCAAACACTTTCTTGATTACTTTTGTTCGTCGCTCAAATTGTTCATTACGCTAAAAATCGCTGCAAGCAAATTCTCATTGTAACAGACAGCGGCAATTGTACAAAAGAAAATTTTCATTTGTTTGATTGCCTGTAAAAATTGGCAATGCAAAAAATTCACAAAATATTTTGCAAAATAAGGCTGAATCTCGGTCTCGATCTCAAAGGTGATTGAAATGCAACAAAGTTACCCACTAAATAACTAGAACTACATATAGATTTTTACTCAAAATTTTATTCCACATCCTTGTCAAACTCAACTGGTATACTTAGTACTTTTACTTTCATGCATTTATAATTGAATGCCCTCTATTCCAATTATTTAGTTTGCCGTTAGTTGCTGCTCTTCACTTAAATGAAAGGCAAACACATTTCAAACGATTAATTACGTCAAATTTATTCGCAAGTTAAGCGGAAAATGAAGAAATAAAAATGCAAATTAACAACAAAAAGTAACAGCTTGCAGCAGCGGGAACAGTTCTGGGAATTTCAAAATGCAAAATGCAGCTACACAGTAATTCAAACATTTGACTTAACTTACTGCAAATAGAGAGTTAGTGCTTCGCTTGTACTCGTAGTAGGTACCAGCTTTATTTTAACGGCAGCTTTTGCTCAAGAAATAGCTTCGTTTCTCTATCTTCCTTTTTTTGCTGCAAATTTACAAGATTTTATACTTCTCTATTTTAATTAGCATGCACCAGCTATAAGATACCTGTGAGAATAGGAATAACTTGCGAAAAGCAGCGAAAAATAACGAATTATAAACAAAAACATTCTTACATATAAATGCATTCAAAACAACAAATGCTATGTAAGTAGTATACCTTTAGAATATTTATAGTGGAAATANCCTTTTTTTTTGCTGCAAATTTACAAGATTTTATACTTCTCTATTTTAATTAGCATGCACCAGCTATAAGAAAGAAATCTGTGAGAATAGGAATAACTTGCGAAAAGCAACGAAAAATAATGAATTATAAACAAACCTTCTTACATATATGTAAATGCATTCAAAACAACAAATACTATGTAAGTCGTATACCTTTAGAATATTTATAGTGGAAATCNTGGAAATATGCATATTTCACACGAATTTTATAATGTACTAGTGCGAATAGAGAGAGAGAGAGAGCAGCTGCTGTGTGAAAACACTTTACGTTACCTTACCCTTTAGACACTTGGCGACAGTATAATAGGTATCACTCAAACTAAACTTGGCCTAAAATAGAAAAAAAAACACTTTTTCAACAAATTACATATATCTAATTTTTCAACATTGTTTTCTATAAGCGCGGTCCACTTACTCTGAGCGGTATTCCACCTTTTTATGATTTCTCAAAAGTACTTTTCTCTTTAGCGTACTCATCTGGCGAAAAGCTTCAACAAGCAGCCTTAATATTGCCAGCCGTTTAAATAATCTTCACCTTCTTTGAAACACTCAAGCCTACTTCCTTCTACCCACACAGGGGAAAANTTTTCTATAAGCGCGGTCCACTTACTCTGAGCGGTATTCCACCTTTTTATGATTTCTCAAAAGTACTTTTCTCTTTAGCGTACTCATCTGGCGAAAAGCTTCAACAAGCAGCCTTAATATTGCCAGCCGTTTAAATAATCTTCACCTTCTTTGAAACACTCAAGCCTACTTCCTTCTACCCACACAGGGGAAAATATGACCTATAGAAAAAAGAGGATTGTCTATGAGTCAGAATTCGTGAAATCGATCAGTAAAAATTAAAGTTTTTTGATTTTTAATTTTAATATGGTGGATGTGTAATTCAGGAGCATGGAAAGGGATTCCCATCAACAAAACTTCGAAAAAAATGTATATTTCGCAAGTTAATTGCATAAACAATTTTTATAGCATTTTTTCTTCGACTCAAAATATTTCATAAACTATTTAAACGAATTGGATGAAATTTTCAGGGCTTATTCCTTTTAAGTCATAGTTTCTATTGACGTATTTTTTTAATGCAAATTTTATTTTTGTTCCTTTTTACTAATATTTATACTAAGAAAGTTATTGCAAAAGATCGTTCTGGAGCAACAAAAAATTTGAAAAAAATTAAAAATATTCCTGCAGTCTAATTAAATAACATGTGCAAATTTCAAAGTGTGTGCATTTTTCGTTTAGAAGATATCAGCACTTAAACTTGGCTCTGCATGTATAGCATCTTTGATTTTTGATTTTTGAATCAAATTTTTTTTTTAGAATTTTTTAGAAAAATTTTTCGTAGAAAAAATCTGATTGATACACGTAAAAAAACGTCTTCCTCAATTAATTTAAAAAAAATTTCTTCCGTCATTTAATAGCTAAAAACTTTTTCAAAATGCCCATGCTTTGACGTTTTTGGTATGTGCATTGTGAGCTGTGGGCATAGTTATTCGACAATCACCTGGCGTGTACAGCACTTGTTCCTTTCATTTGGTCATTAAATACCTTTGCCCCCTAGCCACGACCAAGAAAGGGTTTTTGGATATCGCGTAGTGAAGTATCTAGTCAGTTAGTAAAGTCACTGAGTGTAGCAGAATAAGAGACACTGCGAACTGAAAGATCATTTCATTCTCTCTCTCTAACCTAGTACGTTGAAGACACCTCGGACTTGCTCAATGAATCCTAAGAGAGCCTTGGTTTTTGATTTCTTTATAATGGTTTGATCTTTGGAGCTTTAAAATTAATTAATCTTTGTCTGATCAATGGCGGACAGTCACCGACAGTGTTGCCAGATTATTATTTTTTTTAAACAGAATTCCCAACGATTCTTTGTTTAAAATAAAAACAAAAAACATATAATTTTGGAAAATAATATTTTTTTCAATTGTTTGAAACATAAATGACAAAATACAATACGTAACATGACCAAAACGGTATTTGTAATTTAAATCACATTTGATTTCTGGCTGTTTACACGGGAAAGTAAAGTTTACTTAAAATCTCTAAGGCGTTCACACTCAGTATCCACATTGCATATTTAAGTATTACTTAAAATTAGCATTCAAATAGCGGATGCTAATTTAGTGACGCGCACTGTGTAAAATTCTCTGTATGTACTAAATGTAGGCAAGCGCATTGCATGCACCGACGTTTGTTGCCATAGCTCGCTTGCCCTGCATAATTTTATATTTTTCTGAAGTTTTTTTTTACGTGCCTCGGATCTCATGCAAAAGGGCAAGGTAAAAATCCCCGTTGCATGAAATGAGAATATAGAGAAATATACATACAGACGTAAGAATGTATGTTTGTTTAAATAGTGAAAGGCTTGTGCTAATTAGTTTTCAATGGTTTTTCTTCTGAATTTTTTTTTATGTGAAATAAAAATTTAAAGGCGCGTTTTTTTCTTCATGTAATGTTTATATTTATATCAATGTAAACAAGCCTTAAAATATACATAAATACTTTTATAATTTATGTATGTAACAACTGTAGAATTCAAACAATTTCGTTCATTGAAATTTATATCAAACAAAAGAATATCTAGGCAACCAGTTCGAAAATGCCCTATCTCAGAAAACTTTTCAAGAGTGCCCTATTCATGGATTCATCGGTCCAGAGAACTGTAGGCCAGAAGCTTTGAGGTTTTAGTATGCGCTCTTCATAAAATGCATACCTTTTTGGTAGGTTTTTTTGCACTCATGTATGGAATTTTACGGCCGACTCTACTGTGCTTTTGTCTTTCTTGCAACCGTTTTCGCATTGGAGAGGTCGAAAGTGCAATTTTCTCCTCATTTATGAGCTGATATCGAATTTCAATGGATCACCATCGGAAATTACTAGTATGCGCGTGTTAACCCTTGCCGGAGTACTTTTGGGCTAGCTTCTCTCTCTAACGAACCAAGGGTTAACTACTTGAATTTTGGCATCTTGCAAAAACAAAATACATCTTAAAAGAGTAGCGAGTACTAGCTTGATTTTATGCTCAGTGCCTACGTTGACAACTTGATTTTGCCACCTACCGCATGCATTTCAATCCTCTTCGAAATGGTGATCGTATCAATATAGTTTGCTTGAAAAAAAAACACTTTAATTTAAAGAGTTCTGCTGCTGACATCAAATTGAGTTTTAAAATATCCTCCCTCCCTATATTGTTATCACTTACATGCATATGTATGTTTGTACTATAGATACGTACATATATGAAGAGGCTTGTTGAGTGGATTGATAATAGCAGTACAAGTTTTTGTAATCAGTTGACAAGCATCGAATTTCATAAATAACACACCTTATTGTGTTTGATAAGCGCATACCTAATGAGTATTTCGCTAGGTGTAGTACTTAGTATTTTAAATTACATATGAACATTATAAGTATAATCGCAATAACTTGCTCGTATAAAAAAAAAATATGTATATAAATCTGCGCATTAGTGTTCGGATAGATTTCCGTGGAATTTATCTTACATGTGTAGCATTAAATTAACACAAAGCAGGGACACTAAAATTGACGCCCAGTTTAATCCAAATACAATTTTCTGGCATGTTCTCAGTCGGTACTTAAAATAATATTTAATATTTTCATTTATGAAGGAACCAAAATACAACTATTTTGATGATTTTTTGTTTAAATTTATTTTTTTAATTTTTATATTAATTGTTTTTTTTTATATATATATTTTTTTTATTTCTTTTTACACCCAATACAAATCTGCTTTCCCTAAAACTCTTGATGCATCACAAGTTGCCAATAATAGCCTCTGAGGATCATTATTACGGTCTTCAATAAATTAAGACACTTCTCGTATGTTCGAGCTTTTTTGTGTATTTTAGTATCATTCATTTCAGTTAACTCAGGAATAGTAAACTCAGATTTCAACCACTTGAATCTTGTAAATCGAAGATGTCATTTTTCCTACAGAATGCTGACATGTTTCATTTCTTCTAGACCGGATTGCGTGAAGCATTTATCTGCTCATTATTTAATATTATTTTAATAACTTTTCTTTCCTTCAATGTAGTCATTTTGACTTCAATAAACACATGTACGTAACTATCCGTTTGCTTGTTTTAAGGACTGCTGACTTATAAGGACTTGTTCATAAAAATCCAATTTTTGTAAGAGTAAATTCAAAATCGCATCTTGAACTTATGGCGCATGAATTATCTACCGAAGACTCCGATGTAAAGAAATTGTTAATACCCCGTGAAGTTTTGGAAAGGCCCAATCGGCGTATTAACAAGTTTTAGTAAGACCTACAATTTTTCAAAACAATTCCCAATATTTCTAAGATAAACAAATTTTTCGGTCTCCTGTCCGATAGACAAGAACTTTTACGTTCATTAATACCGTCGGTTTATTTCAAATCGTCTTTATAAGGTTTTGGCAGTAAAGAGTTGAATCAATAGTTGAGCTAAGGTTCGAGCACTTTATGATGAACTTTTCGTTCCTCCCTTAAATTTAGTTCCGCTACACCCCATATTCGATTTAAACCTAGCATATCGATGGCTGTTCGAAAACGTCTTATCTCAGAAATTTCAACAACGCTCCATTTCAGAATTTGATTTGATTGAAACGCCTTATTTCAGAACATTTTCAATGAATTTCCGAATTTCATTAGAATCGGATAACATTTCTTGTGGACAGTGTGTCGACCATGCGCGATTTTCCCACAAGTGCAAATAGGCATATAGGAGATTCCAGGGAATTTATAGTACGATTACTAATAATTTTGGCCGCAGCTTGCTTACCTTACATGGGAACGTCCCACTGTGGGTTGTGGGCAAAAGCTAGTTATACTATAAAATTAAAAGTATTAAGAGCGAAATACACCACACAAGCGGTTTGACAAACCAAGCGAAATTTCCCTTTGCTTCAAGCCATTTGTGCTGTGTATGGGGGTGTTTGAAGGTTTGACAAACCGCTTGAGGGAAATTTGAGCAAAAATCAAAATTTTTTGATTTTCTGGCCGCCATGTTGATGTTTGATCAAACCGCTTGCGTTGTGTATAGCAAAATCGCCTCATTCGCAACGAAATTTTCACCGAGTAAGGACGTAAGAGAGGAAAATGAAAGAAAACCATAATATTTAGCATTGCGAACTGGAAGAAAACTAAAATTCTTTGCTTGAACGAGTCATGTTTGCATGGTGTATGGCGAAATGGGAAAAGTANAAACATACATACATATGTATGTACTGCACACACAGTAGCAACGAAAGTTATCATCAGTACCGAAGTTTGCAATTTTTTTTTTCTAGTCAGGTACAAATACATATGTATGTCTTTCATGTCAACAGTGCATGTCAGTGCCACTGATTGCTAAAGAGTCAAGGCAACATCTTTTTAGATGTGCAAAGCCATCACGTCTCCAATATGTGCATATTTAAGTGCATGTGTATGTATGTACAGTGGCTCAAACAAGTCCTCACGTGTTGATTTTTATAAATATCCACAATGTTTTTCAAGTCAAAATTTTTTTTTATAAAACTCGATAAATCAAAGTTTCCAACTTTATAGAAATTTAAAAAACTCAACAAATTTTCATAGAAAATTTCAACTTTTTAAACCGAATCTGTAGAAAACATTTTTGAGTATGCAGTTTTATAGTTCATATAATTTGAGTCTCATTAAGTGCAAGTTGATTTTAAAAATTTAGATTATAAAGCTCGAAACTTTATAAAAATTTGTTGAATTTTCCTAAATTTTGTATAAATTGTGAAACTTTGTAAACTTTTTGGCTAAAGGGCTGCTTTCCAGCTCTCAAGAAAAACGCAAAATTCATAAAACAAATTGATGCGCAAGAAATGTAACAGAAATTTTCTTCTATCAAGATTTCTTAAATCAGTTTGCAGCTCTCAAGAAAAAATGCTTGTATATTTATTTCTTCAAGAAAATTTACAGCAAAAGCAAAGTGCTTTTTCAAGCAACAGAAAAAATTAAAAATGTTTCTTGTGATTTTTCTTGAAAGCTAGATTCTAAGCTTAAAGCTCGGACGATATTTTTAAAGAAAAATTACAAAAAATAAATTAATTTTAAGAACATTATGAATGTTTAAAAAAATCAGCGCGTGAAAACTTATTTGAGTCACTGTAAATATGTTAAAGTTACCGAGTAGTTGAGAGAAAATGCGCGCGTGTTTTACAAAATTCGTACATCATATGCAAACATATGTACATACAAACATTTAGCGAAGGACCACAAGGGGTTCGGATACCTACACTGATGTACATACATACATATGTGCATATGTATGTAAACACGCCCAAACATACCAGCGAAAGAAAACACACATTTC
>NW_016176391.1:0-9257 GCF_001687245.7 Rhagoletis zephyria
ACTTTTCAGTTCTACTGGGGTTGGGTAGGACTTGACAAAAAGTTTGCTGCTTTATTCGCTTTCTGGGCATCATTCTGGACTCCAAACAAAATGTGGAAAGGACTGTGGAAGAGAGAGTTAAAAGCCCAGTGTTCCGGTTCTGAAAACGACAGGTAGCGCCAACAAATCGGACACCAAGTGTAACGCTTTCAGGTAAATGGGGAACAAAAAGGCCTCCCGGGGGGCACCGACTTGCCCCTCCACCTCGATTGGCCACGTAATCGAACATAACGCCGAAATATGACCTGTACCGGTCAAAGCCACCCTCAACAAATTAACCGTACACCCCACTCTAATGCTCCATGAGCTCAAAAAGTCCCTCCCTAATTTAAGATACACCAATTTCGCGACACCAGATTCCACTAACGTCCTAAAAGTGTCAACCCGTGTTATATGTTCAAATACGAACGCTTATTACAGTCGTCCGCATCTAATGAATACGCAAACCCGACATCTCATACTACGTTTATACGCATGCATAAGTCGCTTTAATTCATTTCACCGCGATTCAAAACATATGTATAAATTGAATTTCAATTCGCTTTGAAAGAGCGAAGTGTTTTGGCTCACACTCCATTTCAAATCGGTAGTTTAATTCTCCAGACAGTTAGAAAGAGTGTATAAACACCGCTCTCACTCAAAGCGAATTGGAGATCAGCTGTTCCGCTCAAATTCCAAATAATCGCATCAGTATTTAAAAGCTGATTAATAATAATGATAATAAAATGCCGAATAAAACTAGATTTTTATCACTTTCCATTATGTTAACTTATAAAATGTCANGTAGTATCAGTCACCGAAGTCTACATACCTTAGACAGCTGGGAGTTACCAAGACTACCAACTCGTTTTTTTAGTGCCCGACCAGATGACACAGGGATATGTGTACATACCTGTGGCTTTCCGACTTTTTATGTAAACAAGCGCTCGTTATCGCATCAGACCTAACCTTCGAGCAGAACGAGTTATGGCTATGCCGACCGCTTCCACGAGGACTCCGATGGGCACTACTCAACTTCGCTGTGCACCCCGGAAATCGCGTTTCATGGCACCTGACTTACCACCTCCGCAACATGTCTGCATCGTTTGCGATTGGAGCAACCGGCATTAATTTCCACCCTAAACTCGTGACCGCCTTCCACCTTCCCACAGCCGTAACTTTGCCATTCACCGTGACATAAGCCAAGTCAGGGCTCGAATCGTAACATCTGTTCACGGATCGAAAATGATACGAAAGAAAATTACGTGATATGTCAGGCAGTATAGGCTGAATGGGACAAAGAGTGCGTTCACGTATGTCATAATCCGAAAAATGTGTTTTGACGTGACAAGTATTACGATACGGGCCCAGGTTCCTACAAATCATTCAAGAGAAAAAGTCTCAACCGACGACCTAACCAATTACAGCAACTGGCCCTAGAGATACTACTAGTCGCTCCATCATCTGACAGAAGGGTAATAAATTCGCCTTAATGATACCCAATGTCCTGCATTCCGTAGGTATTCCTGTAACCTACCAAAAATGGTCCTTGTCGCTGCCACATGCATAGGGATGAGTCCACCTACGAAACTAATCTGTTAGCAAGTCATTGTAGTTGGAGGGTACAAACTCCAACCTTAACTCCCTAACCAACTCATCGCATCTGTTGAATGACCTCTTTTTCGTTTTAAACCACAACAGTGCCGTACCCGAAAATAAATTTACGGCACCACGAATAGGTTGAGCTCTGGTAACAACGCATGCCTCGCTCAACTCGTCGACTCACGCCGAGAATGTGAATGCACCGATAAACACGACTTTTCACAGTCGAAACACTTCACAGTCGTCACTTCAAAAAATTCTCCGGGTTGCATATTACGACTCCATCGCTTCGACCACTGTGCTAAAGCTGTATTGGATTACTTCTGAAATGCGAAAATCTTCTTCAGTTATGGACGATTGTTAGAACTCATACGTCAGAGACTCCTAATTCTTGGCAGCGGGAAATTGCTTTGGATGGAGACCAGTGGCTAAAGGCAGTATGCAGCTCTCAAGAAAACGGTCAAGAAAAAATTTGCCTTTATTTCGTCTGTGTGCCCAAGGAATTTTGACATTTTTGATACTTCATAGCCTGTTGCCCCACTGTTTCCTCAAGAAATAATCGAACGGGCATATATTTCTGTTGAAAAGATGGGTTGGCTTGTGCTCTTTTTTTCACAAAAAAACTTTAGAAAGCGTAGCAAATTCCTTAAGAACTCCGTACTGCCTTAAGGATATTTGACATAAGAAAATTTCTTCGTAATTTCTTGAGCATTTATTTATATGGAGTTGTTGCTTTTCTTGAGAGCTGCATACTGGCCTTAAAGTTGTATTAAAAATATCAACTGGCAACTGAGAGCTGGCAACGTCATTCTTGTGGTAGCCGCGGAACTTTCGACTGAGAAATTTGATTTATATTTTCTACCTTTTCTGCTGCTTATTTACACATTTCCTATTCAGTGACCTTGCCCATTAGCAACCTATATTTTGTATAAATAATAATTTTCGATTTTCATTTCACTTTCGCATTTTGTTTATGGGCTGCGTTCATGTAGTACTACATACGTGCAATTTAGGCGTTTCCTAAGTTTACACTTTTAGACGAATGCCTCTATTGTAACGTCTCGCTTTTCCAATGCTATTTACGCACAGTATGTCAATGTGGAATTTTATGGAACGCAGCACAAAAAAAAATGCATAAAGGCAACACAGATATTTGCAAAAAAGTTGTGGGTTTAAATAATTCAACGACCAGCCATGTCGACTATGTGAGGCGGTTATGGCTCTTTCTAGCAAATTAGACTTGCTGATGATTACAATGTTGTGGTGATTTAATTTCAATTGGTGACGGTGTTGCCATTAAGAAGTGTTTCTTTTTCCCTCCAAAAGTCTTACCAAGAGAGCTGAAAACCTACTAAATGTTAAGTACATATCGTATTTAAGCCACTACTTCTAACATACAGCCCGCTCGTCTAAGCCATCGTGAACTAAGGGGGGTTCATATAGAATTTGGTCAGCCATAGTGTCAACCATGCTTTACCCCACGTCTCCACCTTGTACAGATTCTGTTAAAAAAGCTGTGGTAAAACATAAATGTCAGGTGGAGACCGCAAATTTATACTGTTAAACCATATCTGTCTTGCCGAATTCCTTACCATCGCTGTCTTAACATAAGCTGTCAGTTTGACAATTCAGTTCTCATTTTACCGCGCCATCTTCTTTGGGTACAGATCGATCTGCTTGGCTTGATGCCATTTGACATCTTGATATGTTAAGACAGGGGACAAAGTTAAAACAGCAATTTGAAAGATGTTAAGACACATTTAGTAGAAAATGGAGACGTGGGGTAAAGTAACCGCCCCTTAGACTGCCTTGTGAGAGGTCCAGACAATGATTAACAGAGGAGGAAGCCCTGCGCTCTGTAAATATAAACGGCAACACTGACGGGAATATCGTTAACGAATGCAAGAGTGCCTCGTATATACATACATACATACATATAAGTGGTAACCGTAAAAGTATTCTAATTGTAAGGCAACGACGATGATTGTTTATGCGCGTAAAATTTCGGTGAGCGTGTGTGCGTGCGAGTTTGTTTATATGAAGATCCGCAATTTTATGCGAGAATTCGCAATTCCAATTTTGACCTCATTTTCATTACTAATAGGTTACCTAGAACTTGTACGCATAAAGATATACATATACGTATATACATGCTAGAGATGCTTCGAATATCACATTTTTCACATTTGCGAATGCGAATTTTCGGAATGCGAAGGTTAGGAATAACATTAAAAAAGCTATAATCAACTTAAGTCATCGTTTTGTCGTATTGTCGTTCTGTCAATTTGTCGTATTTTAGTTTAGTTTTCCACCAATCGAGTAGATTTTCACCGAGATGAGCTCGTTTTTCTTTAAGAAAGACCTTCAATTAAACTTTAATTTCACATTTTTTAATGTCTTCAGATTCTACATCCGAGCCTTCGCTTTCGTTGCAGGAATCTAAAATTATTTCTTATAAGACTTTTAGCAGTCCTTGTTGAAGGCCCTTCAATGTTGCTTGATATACTACTTAAACGTTTAGCGCCTGAAGCTAAAAGCCGGTTATTATCCGCACCCTGGTTAGACAGACTTATAGCCATTTCAACAATATTAGAGTGGACTCTCTGTCCATGTACACGTTCGCATATGCAAAACCTTCGTATCATTTGATGCGAATGCGAATGTCGAATGCTAATGCGTAAAATGATGCGAATCATTCGCATAACGAATGCGAATGCAAATATTCGCAACATCTCTGATACATACGTAAATACAAACATATGCATCACCAAAAAAAGTTGCGGTTTTTCCGCCGGGGTTACAAAATTTATTTTATGTATTTCAAGACTTCCACCAAAGTATTTCGGAAAAATATTAAGATTTACTTGAAAATACCATCAAAAATGGAGGTTTTTAAGAATAAAAATATTTTTTTTTTAGAGTATACTTTGAAAAAAATTCACCTCAGATGACAAAACAGTTTAAGCTTAAAAAATTTGCATAAAAATATTTAAAAAAATTTTCAACAAAATCTTAATACATAATGAAATTTTTGACACTGTCTTTGAACTTTTTCAAAGAATGGTTTAATAAGAGAGTGTAGGGTGACGTTGAGCTCAACGTTCAGCTCCGTCCAAATTGGGAACATGTACATATACGAGTAGGTATGCAGTTCAAAATAAATGTATGTATGGAATACATTTCTAATAAGTTTTTTGGTGGCGTATTTTCGCACAAGATTGGTCGATTTCATTTTCTCCTAAAATACGTACTTATGTACATACATATGTATGCACATTCATACAAACATATGAAGGGCGCCCTTTTCGTAGGTAGTTATATAAATACTTATATAATTTAAATGTTCATTCTTGCTCCTTACAAATTGGTTTTAGCTGATTTCATGTGCTTTTATTCTCTTAAAAAAAAGAAACAAATTTAATGACGATTTACATATATACATACTTATACGTATATACAAATTTATCTGGACATTCTTACTCGTATTCAATTGTTTGTGTATGCAACTTAATACATGAAATTTATGCTTCTTTATTACTTACCCAGTAGGAATTAGTGAACGTAGAATTTAAAATACTAAAACTTAAAAAAAAAAGGAATTTAAATGCTTTCCTCAAGCTCTAAACTCAAAAATATCTTCCAGAAATTTTTATAGTTCTGTCTGTTTATTTTAAGTAAATGTTTACTTCAAATAAAGCTTTTATAAAAAGAAATAGCAAATTTATGATAGAAGCTGCTGAGAGATGACCTCACATCCTAAAGACTAATGCTAGGTTGGTAACACTGCTGCTATGGTTACTACTGTTTGAAGAAAGTGAGAAAACTTGTCAGAGAAAGCTTGCTCAGACAAAAAAATGTCCAAACTAAGATCAAATGAAATGAAGACCGAGTAGCTAGAGGTGCGTACGACCCGTGATCCGAGAAATATTTAAAAATAGAAATAGGTTTTTTCTAACAAGGGTTATCCCTCGGCACCCAATGGCAAAGCTCCGAGTATATTTCCGCCTTGGAAAAGCTTCTTACAAAACCATTTGCTATTCAAAGGCTGCGTAAAATGGTAAGTTCATCCGTTTGCGTTATTAAATGAACGAGTTTCTAAAATAGACCGAGGTGTCGAACCGAAACAAAGCTGCGTTGATATTCACAAACGCCCTGTCTTAGAAAGTTTTTCAAGTGGGCCCAACATCAGAATTTTATTGAAAAACACCCTATGTTGTTGTTGTAGCAGCATACAAGTTCCCCAAAGTGTTTTTTGGGAGTGTTGCTGGAGTGACAGTCTTTGGCCAAATATAAATCTGGGTCGTTCCGGTTACGTAGACCCGACTGTCGTGGGAACCCTATCTCAGAGTTCGGTTGAAAAACACCCTATCTCAGCTGAAAAGGTATTGAAAATGTGCTGAGATAGGGCGTTTTTGAATCGGCAGCTTAGATAGGCGTTTTTGAACCGAATTCTAAAATAGGGCATTCTTCAATCAAATTCTGAAGTAGGGCGTTCTTGAAACGTTTTCTGAGATAGGCCTTTTTTCTAACTGCCTGCCGAGATAGGTCGATCTTCCACACAGGTATCGTTTTCTCCTAGGCCTTTTACAGTTTTTGGTGGTAAAATATGGAAACGTGATCATCTTGTATATCGAATTATTGCATATTATGCAAATTTTTGGCGCACCATTAATGATGCCGCCGCGCCGTCATAAGTACACACGTACTCGTATACTTACCATTATTAGGGTACCACTGTGATTAGCAACCATTCATGCATTTGAGTGTATACCAATTCGCGGAAAATTCAACGACGACTGTAAGGTACCCTACACTCAGTGTTGCCACTGAACAATTTTTTTCCCCACCACAATTGGTACAAAGTCGCTCTCAGCATAACAAAATGTGACTTTCATTGAATATGTAATTTAACATATTGTAACATAAGTAGATATTTACAATACTTTATTAAAAAAAAAAAAACAAATACAATTTTTCCATTCAGCCAGTCAAGCAGTGTCCGTTAATTTTTTAAACTAAAAGCATAGACAGACGGCGCAGTTGCTATGATTAAAATTATGCATTAACAGACGGCAGTAATGCGGATTAACGCCACAAGGTTGTGGGTTCGAGTCCCATGGCCAGGAGAATTTTCATTTATTTCTCTTTTATTCATTCATTCTTTACTTCCATATTTTTTAAAGTTGCTTTCTGTTAGTTGTTGCTACTTTTTTAATAAAATTAAACTCTAAAAATTAAAATTAACTAATAGTAAAAAAAATTTGATATAAAGCAAATGAAAATAAAATAAGGTAAAATTAAATATATAAATCAAATTAAATAAAATAAAAAATAAAAAACTTTTTCGTGCATTTGTTCGGCTGTTTATGCGCATTTGAATGAGGAAAATGCTTGAGTTAATGCAAATAAAGGCTGTTTATGCATATAAGCGATATAATCCATGAAGGATGATATGCGACCTGAAAAGCTAAATTACTTCCGTTTTCAATTGAAAACATTTCTTTACATCGAAACGACATATATTGATAATTTTTTTTAATAATTTAATAAATAAAATAATTCGAGGTTTCAAGTTTGTTGAAAGTTTATTTCTCCTAAAATAAAAGTGCCGTTGGCTAGTAGCTGATGTTCTGAGTATCTTTTAAACAAAGCGCAATTTAACCTGCAAGAAGAGTCTATTCGTATAAAAATCTCATTCAGTTCAGCAATTCAAAAAAAAAAAACAAGTTAACCTAGAAATCGGGGTCATCGCGGAAGAGAGACTTTACTAAATAAGTATTTCTTCCCTCCGTGAAATTTTTTCCATCAGGTGTTGATCTATCATCTATATCCCAACAGAGGTATAAAACCCTATCTGATACTACAATAGTCAGAGCCTAACCATTTCGAACTAGCTCGTCAGCCATTTCAATGCCTTCTCGATGTTTTCCGGCATCTAGGACAGCGCGACGATAAGATTGCAAGCTAGGGTCGTAATATACATTTTACTATCAAGCCAAAAGTAATGGACTCAGAGCCAATTGATGTGGTTGTCCAAAGTGATAGTAATCTACTGGCGTTCTGTGACCCAAACGAGCAAAAAGTAGGAAAAGTCGTTGATCATGGAAGTTCAAAGTTACTTCAACCTCAGGATGCTCCGTGAATCATGAAAATACCGCCGAGGGATTAAGAGCTTCATTACCAAACTCGCTATTTTGTCGAGACGATTTCGATTCCTTTAAAAATCTGAACCCAAGTGCAGACAGGTTCTTATACACTTGCTATTTCGATTTTGTTTATTGTTGTTGTCGTTCTTGTAGCCGCACTAACACGTCCAGTCGTCAAGCTCTACCAGCAACAGGCTGATGAAACGCCCTGTTTCGACGGCGTCGGATTAAACGTAAAGCGGTTTTAGATAAGTGGATTTAAGGGTACAAGTGAAAAGGTGGTTGGCGTCCTTTGAGGTCCCTTAATAGGCTGGACATTGTGTTGGGTATGTCGAGATCGAGTCTAAATAGCTATGAGCTAAGTCGCCTACAGTATTCAGAGTTTAGTTGCACTAGAGTTACGCGGTGCTTGCGATGTAGCTGCAGCTTTTGTTTCCGACGGGTGGTCGTTTAACTGCAACGACACTCGCGGGACGAGCCATGGATGTAGAGGCGCATGAATTGCTGAGCAGTAAATAGTGCTTCTTGACCGGTTGAGGCGACATCAGAAGGTATCCGGCTGCTATCCGCATCGCGGTATTCTGACAAGTCTAAAACTTGATTTTTAAGGGAACGGGTAACGCACCGAGCAGAGAAGAAGCGGGCTGTATGTACTGAAATTACTCGGGTTTCACCTCACCAACCGAAGAGATCCTTTCCAATTGAGCGGAGCTCCACGTCACTCTACATTTCCGTATAGGTTTGCTTGAATGTAGGCTCTAATGCAGAAGTTTTCAAACCTAGTCTTCAGAGGGTTTTAACTGGTGATTTGAAACTTAATTTAGATTGTTGGTTACTAATGTCTACGAAACCAATATTTATGTAGTTCTCGAAACCGAACGTAGCGCTACTCGAGCCTTCAGCTCCCGCAGTGCGCATCGTCGGCATTCCAAGCGAAATATCAAATAGTACAAAAACAAATCAATAGGAATTCCATAATCATCGCTTAGGTCAAAGCAACCATTATTAACAAGCACACCAGTAACAATGTTGCTAGGAAATAAAAGAAACCCAATTTGCCACAGAGCGAGGATGGGTTCGAATCGACGTCGTTACGACGTTGGTCTGGTGAAGTCGTTTGGGTGAACTCGAAACGACGTCGAAACGAAGTTATTTTTGCCATACAAAATTTTTACTAAAATTTAATGAGCTACATATAGAACTCTTAATATTTTTTCTTTTAATTCAGACTGAAACGTTTGAAATTTGCACACAATTTCGTATTGGATTTGTATGGTTTTTGTTATGTTTTTGCGGTTTGTGTTCACCAAACTGGGTTGGAAATGATGTCATTACGAAGTCGTTTGGCAAATTGGGAAAACATTTCCACAAAAAAAAAAAATACATGACTTGCATCAACACAATCACATAATCGCCATTACCATCACGAAAGCGAACGCGAACGCCATTGGCATTGCATTTTATGATCCATTTTGCCACAAAATTCGTTTC
>NW_016176393.1:0-9254 GCF_001687245.7 Rhagoletis zephyria
CCGTAAAAGGGGTGTAAAGGAAACATGATTGCCTATTAATATAATTGATATAAGGCTACGCCCATGCCTGTAAGTCTAGAGTCTAGTCACAAGAGAAAAATATCCAGAATGGTACACGAACAGAAAATTTGCAGAAACTTGCAAGTTAAACGAAGAGCTGATGGAACTTTTGTTTACATTCAAAAGTGTAAAATTGCAAACATAAGGAAACTGATCATAAAGTGTTATCCTGACACGGTTTATTGACTCAACGAATAATAAAATACGTTTTACAAGTTTAGTTAGTCTTATTTTATAATTTTCTAATTCCGAACCATCAAAAAAATGTTAAAATTCAATTTTGTGATTTGCGTAAATTCAACCAGCTGGCTTTGAGCATGATGTTTATTTATGCATGCATGTATTGGTAAGTAAGTTTTCACTGCTCTATTTTTTTATTCTTTTATTTGTCGCCACTTAATTTTCCAATATTTCTTATTTCACATAAAAAAGTTTAACGCCGTCTGCCAGCCAATAATCCTGGTTTTGTATGAAGAAAATAAAAAACAAGTGAGAAATGAAAGGAATCATTCACTTCGCAAAAGGATACACCTTATTTTACACAATTCTATTTTCTGCCAGACATTACTAACGCATACTATTTCACATGCGATATACATATGTACGCGTACATGCATACCACGATCATATGCACATACCAATTGAGTGACAGGANGCTATTCAATCAATCTACGAAATTTTCGTCGAACGGTAAAGAAGAAAACTACGTAAATTACACAAAAGAAAAATGCAAACAATTGCATGTGTTGGCGCACGAACAATCAATGGATTGTACGTAGTAATAATACGAAATAATAAAATAAAATAAATGAAAAGAAAAAAGTAAGTTTTCACAGGCATCGAATTACAGTGCTTTCCTTGGCAATCGTACAAACCCATTTACCATGTCGCCACATTGCCACTCAGGCAGCTAACCGCATACGCCCACTGAGCTGCGCTTCCTCTTAAAAGAGCAATTCGTACGTGCATGTGTGTTGGAAAGAGATGTGTTGTATTACGCACGAAATTATACTGATGTACAAATACTTAAAGTTACATATGTCCGGTGCAAAGCTGGTAAGACTTCCTTGGGTAGTGTGATGCAATAAATCATCGTCAGTTGCGTCAATGGCATTGGTAAGTAGATACTTATCGATATATGTACGTATGTATGTATATCTTTTACAGTGTGTTCGAATCGACTTTGGACGATTAATACAGTTAGGACATAACTACTTAGTAATACTGAAGTAAAGGCGATAGCTGATAAGACGACCAGGTATTGTGATCATTTGACTACTATATCCCCAGCTTTAGATGAACTTAGTCTGCAGTGTCCTGTAAGGAAACCTGTTAGTATTTTACGCTTATCTTTTGGGAGGTTAATTAAGCTTTGGAATCGTCTCTTGCTATATGCTCACAGTAAACTCTTTGCTTGACGCATTACTACCGAATTATGCCAATTTATTTCCCTCAGTGTGTTCCTCTCCTCTCGTCCTATAGTATTGGAGCCTGCTGCTGGGAAGTGCTCTGGACCGACTGGAGTAATTCTTGCCCCTACCTTGTAGGACAGTTCAGCCGCCTCGTTACCCTCTATTCCCATGTGACCAGGTACACACTCTAAATGTATGTTATTGATTCTGTTCCAAGGCATAACAAGGTAGAAGTGATTTCGACATTTATCTCTTTTGAACTGCGACTGAAATGTCAACTCCTAACCCTAGAAGTACTATTCAACATTTTTTTTTATATATACATACATTTTAAATTGTGAGCTGTGCGACCGATTTTAAATACATAACACAATGAAAAGAAATTGCGAGTGGTTCGTTGTGTTTGTCAAGAGCCTGGACAACAAACTTGTGCGTTATTTTAAACCTTCGAATTGCCGAGTGAAGCGACAACGGTGGGCAAATTGCTGCGATGTTTCATTAGGAGACTCTTCACGTGTGGTCGTGACTTTATTTGTTGCCTATCGCAGCTGAGTATTTCTAAGTGGACGCGTTTGGTCCCAGGTGCAGGATTTATCATACCGAATATGAAAAGAAAATCTCCCTTTCATATACATACATGGATAGGCCAAATTTCAAATGGTGGTCTTATAAAACCTAAACCAGTATTCCTTGTTGACATAAAGAAACTGAAAGTAATTTTTTAATAATCGCTAAATTATTGAAGTTAAGTTCTGATGTAAATTTAGAAGAATCAAACTTTTTTTAATGTTAAATATACTTTAGAATTAAGTATTTGAATAAAAAAATATATGCTCAAAAACATTGGGGTAGTAAAAGCAAGAAAATTGTCAAAAAGGTTTTATAAATGAGTGTGTTTCATTTAGTGTGTAATTTTGTGTAAGTATGCATTTCCACATTTACATTAAACCGAAAATTCAATAAATAAAATGAAGCTGATTCTAATGAGATTTTAAATATTTTCATATTTACAAAAACTTTCATTTCAAAGATGTTGAGTTCTGTCAAATATGGTAAATGCATAACAAAGGGTTAATTTCTTTGTTTACATTTTTTGACATTTGACAATTGTCACTTCAATCTAGTTGAATATGCCTTTATTCTGTTCTCAATGCACTTAAGAACTAACTATGATTTAATTTCATAAGACAAGAGAGCCTTGAGTGCCGCCTGGATGTCTCTGAGGATTATGATACTCTCGTTTTGGTACCCTCTATTAATGATTGTCTTGGCACAAAGATCGATGGCCTAAACTTCCGATTGAAAGATTCTCTGGTACTGGGTCCGAAGATTCCAAATCCTATACCTTTAGGGGCCTTCGAGCCGCCTGTGTACCGAAGTAGTTTCACGAAGGTGGATACGCTCCAGGTTGCTAAGCTGGATACCTCTACGTTAAATCTTTTCTTAAACACTACTGTACTGCCTATGTCATCTGTAAGGAACAGAGCTAGTGGGAGGGAGGACCCTAGCTTATCCATATTCCTAGAGAAGTAAGTTTTCCAAATCACTCTTTAGCAAAGCTTAGCAGAGCTCTTTGGGCGACCTTTCTTCCATAAAAGTTTGGTGCATATGATTATTTCACTGGCGACGCTGACCGCGACCTCCTCCCAGGTTATGCCCCTCGTGCTTCGGCAATGGCAAGCTTCAAAACAATCGGAGACTTTCGAGGATATATTAGTCGGTTGCGTTCTCTGCGATAGGAGCATTTAGAGGTTACGAAGGAGATGATGGATTGGGAAAAGTTGAAGGCTGGCTTGATGAATACGAAGCAGAACGTGAGGAGGAAAATTACAGCTGAATTGCACACCAATTGTAAGGGGTCTTCATATAATACAGTTTCGTCGACAAATCCAAACAAAGCACGGGCCAGTGCTGTCAAAAAAATTATGTGCACGCGACAGTCAATGAAAATCTTTCAGCATTTCAGAGATTCTGATAATCACTCCTCAAACCGTCATCCACTTTATTCTTTTTCATTTCACGTAAAGATTTTTGTGGTATGCACTGTACAAATACATATACGTTGATGCACACATTTCTATATAGATACATAAGAGTGTGTCTGCTTCCAAGTACAACACGTGTGTCTCTACACTATTAACACCCGACCTAGTAGAGTATAGAAACTTTTGCACTCAAGCGTCTCGCATCCTTTTAACACTTTAATGCCATTTAGCCTGGTTATTGGGGTACACGTGAGTGCCGAAGTCCTGATTATACACAGGTATGTGGTTTAAAGCACATGCATAAGCATAGTATATAAATATACAAGCGCATACATTGGTAGTTGCATCTAGAAACGCATGCACCTAAGCATGTACATACATGCTCCTGGGAATTTTAAAATGCGAACAGATACCTTGAATAGGGAAGCACTGTAGTACCGAGAGGTATGCCACATATGTACATACATACATACTTATATATAAAATGCCACAAATGACATAATGGATACTACTAGTAAATTCAAGTGCGTTCAACTGACTGGAGTGCAAATAGTGTCGCTGGTAGAATACCAACCAAAAAATGGCACTAAAATTGGTAATACTATGGTTTTGCCAAGAGTTTCCTTGGAAGTTTGGGAGCGGAAATTGCAATACATACGTATTTGTTTTCCATACAATTTTTACTGGGCAATTTTGGCTAAGAAATTTGCAATTATTTTGTAAGACAATTAGAAGACGATGGGCGAGAAAGTTTGAAAGATTTTGTTTATTCTGATTAAGGATGTTAATTTTTTCGATCCCGGAATTTTCGGGGTGTCGTTAGTTCATTTAGATATTTGTTATTTCTCAACAACTTAACATGAAAAAATTGCAACAAAATGGTTTGAGAAGCTCTCCTACCATATAATAATTAATAAGTAAATGGGTTTGGAACGTGATTTTTTATTTTATGTGAAAATTGTTTCATAAGTAACAAAACGAAAGACAGTAGTTAAATTTATATGTATTTAATAATACTTTAGCGTGTTCATATCTGATAAAGAAATTTTAGGGTTGTCGAAAAAAGCTCGATGTAAAAAAAAATTACGTCAAAAAATTTAATTTCTGGTTGAAAGAAGTTCATAATATTAGTGGCACAAATAAAAGAATCACCTTAATTCAACCAGTTTTGTCTACATTTCTTTTGTTTATTTAAAATTTACTTTTTTTTTATAAAAGTCTACCAAATGAAATAAATTTGTTTGGGACGAATAGGAATTGAAAATGCCCCTAAAATCTGTTTTATTTTTTTAAGCTAATAATGTTAGTCCTTAACAAATCACTTTTCCAAAAATAAGAAATGCATAATCCGTCCGCCCAAGGCAGGTTTTAGTGTAAATGGTTCAGGCCCTGTGGAAGTTGCAGCCGCTGCCATCCTGTCTAAGTTATCGGCTACCACGTTTCCCTCTATTCCCTTGTGATCTGATATCCATAGTTACTGAATCCATAAGGAAACAACTATCTTGTTAATGTCATCTCTGTAGATTGCCGGTTGTCTCGCCGTGGCTAAATTAGATCTAAAAATCGAAGCCATCACCCTATCTATCCACAAGACTTACCTGCTAGTTGCTTGCATGTCATTAGTCCCTCCGTAGCTTTTGATCCGGTCGCACCAACATGACTTTTGCACATCAAACACAGTTTGCAGCGTGCAAGGGCAACATTTTTTGGAAGAAACGAAATCACCATTAGTTTTAACTAGTGAATTCGTATGGCGTTAAAACGCCAAAATTGAACTTCAATTTTTACAAAGCTAAAACCCTATCTAAAACCTTCAAAAAATATTCGTAATGACTCATATAAACCATTTCTGAGTGATGAGAGGTCTCGCAAGGTGTCGGTACCGCTAAAAAGGTTCTAACTTTAAAAAATACAACTTATTGCACATCTACGCAAAATCCCATTTTTATACCTTTCATGAGCATGAAATGGTATTATAACTTTGGTCCGATGTTTGTAAGTACCAGAACAAAAAGAGGTAGACCCATTAAAATGTATACTTATATGATCAGAACGTCGCACAGTGTATCATTTCCATATTCTAGAAAAGATTAATTCCATTATTTTGTGTCGCCAAATTTGAAAACAACGTCAAGAATGTTTTTAGAAATGCCTGATAAATACGAAACAATAACAACTAAACAATTTTAATCAAAGTGTATGGCGGGACGGGGTTTGATTTGGAAAATTACCGAGCACAATAATATTTAAACTTTTATATTTGAAACTGAATCTCAATGTTTATTTTGTCGGTGTTATGTGATTTATGTAACAATTACTAAAATACCATTTGGGTCTTATTTGCCTGGGTATGTTCTTTTTAATGAATATACATTTTTGGGATTTTAGTAAACTAGGACTGAGTATTCCATGTTAAAGTAAAACGATGTTAACTTAAAATTATTTTTAGCAATTTATTTATTTCATTAGACCCGCAAACTCGTTATCCGCCACTATTCGATAAAGTTTGTATCTCAGTTTATTTGCCACTCCTCTTAGACTTTAAACAACATAATTTTAGCTGCAGGAAAGTGCAGGTTTTGATGAAATTTTCTTTTTTCTGGCTACTGGGAATTTCATTTTCTTCGAGTAATTCATTTGCATTTTATCACTACCGAGACAAATTCTTATATTTTCGTTTTGAATAGAGAAAGCCTGATTCATAGCTTAAGAAATATTGAACTTATAACGGAATTTTGTTGACCCAACTTGACTTTTTTATCGATATTTTCCACGCCCATAATTAAAAAAAATATATATGTTTATTTTAAGTCCATTTGTGTCAGTTTATAATTTTTTGTTATAGGGAAATTCTAAATATCAATTTTGGGCATTTTAGCCTTTGTAGTTAGTTAAAAATTTCAGTTTTTGCAGTTTTAAAAATTTGCAGTTATATAATAGGGTGGCATGGCAGTAACTATAAATTACCAATTTTTTGTAAAAAGCTTCGCCTATCTTATAACGTACCTTGGGCAAAATTTCATTAATCTATCTTCAATAGATTTCCAATTACAGAATTAAAAGCAGCTAGATGGGTCAAATCTTACACTGTGCGTCGAGCTGAGTTGATTTAGCCATGTCCGTCTGCCCGTCTGTCCGTCTGTTTGTATGCAATCTAGTCTCTCAGTTTTCGAGATATCCGGATCAAATTTGGTAGGTGGGTGTATTTTTATAATGTATTAATCATTTGTCGGAACCGAAAGAATCGGACCACTATAACATATAGCTCCCATACAACTGATTGTTCAGATATGAGATTTTTCGTTATAACTTCTCCATTTATGCAGCTACGAACATGAAATTTTGCAGTACTTACACCCATTATCAAACAGAATACTTACAGTGAAAATTACAAAGTTCGGGTCACTATAACCTATAGCTCCCATACAACTGATTGTTCAGATATGAGATTTTTCGTTATAATTCATCCATTTATGTAGCTAGGACCATGAAATTGCGCGCTGTTTTCACTCATTATCAACAGAAGACTTACAGTGAAAATAACAAAGATCGGGTCACTTTTACATATAGCTCCCATACAACTGATTGTTCAGATATGAGATTCTTTGTTATAACTTCTAAATATATGCAGCTAGAAACATGATATTTCGCACTATTTTCACTCATTATCAACAGATAGTTTATAGTAAAACTAACAAATATTGGGTCACTGTAGCTTATATATTGCCTCCATATTACTGATTGTTCAGATATGGGGTTTTAATGTAAAACTAATTTATTTGGACAGCTAAAACCGATAAATTTCGTAAGCTATTGTATAAATAATAATACAAAATCTACTGAGAAAATCGTCAAAATCTATGCTATATAAGCTTTATCTCCTATAGCACTGATTGTTCAGATACCAGTTTTTGCGATATATCTCCTTTATGTAGGAAACTAAGCCCAATAAATTGTGTTACCGGTTTACATACCGATCACATAGCAGTGAAAATCACTTAGGTTGGTGCCATATAAAGTAAATCTTCCATACCTCTGATTGTTTAGATGCGATTTTTTATATAAGTATGTAACTCCTCTATCGATGTATCCAGATGTATTCAAAAGCAGTAATCTGTCAAAGTAAAATTTGCAGATGTTCATGAAAGGTATGAAGCCTTCGGCATAGCCGAAGACAGCGCTGCTCTTACTTGTTTTAATTTGACTTATCAAATTCGAACTAACGGCGCAAGTTTTCCAAAAACTCTATCACTTGACATTAATATTTCAATATTGCATTTAGCTTGTGTATAAGTAAAACAAATTCGACTTACAAAATACATAGGTGAAAACCCCTTTAAAAGTATTTTGAAACTAAAATCTTTTTAAATTGAATTTGATTTTTTAAACACATGACAACTCTTCTAAATGCAGTTCAGAGATTACTTATTTTCAAACCCATTTGGATTGATACACATCTTTTGATAATCCATTTAACTTATTAAATAAAATGAATTAAATTTTCCACAGGTGGCAACCCTCTTCTGACACCCTAAAAAATTCGAAATGTTCAAAGTAAATATTTCTTAACACTCGTTCGTTTGATATTTTATAATGTAATGTACATAACTTTTGTATAATTAAACTAAGTTCGGCTTTCAAAACAGGCGGCAGCCCTCCAAAATTATTTACAAACTAAAATCTCCTTACATATCTTTCGTCTGACATTGTTATATGTTTTTCAAGTATGTAACTGATGCATTAAGTTGAATTTTAGTTTTTAAATTCGTGCAAACCCTCCTAAATATAGTTCAAAAATAAAGGATTCTAAACCCATTTTCATTGATAACCATGTTTTAAGAATTCATAAACTTCTTAAATAATTTGAATTTAATCTTTTAAACTGGTGGCAACCCTCAAACACATCAAAAATAGTCTAGCTTATCAAACTGAAGATTTATTAAAATTCTGTCATATGACACCCATTTTTAATATTACATATAACTCTTTAAAATATTTTCAAACTACTACCTTCTTAAAACTCTTTTTTCTGACACCCACTTATTCACTTACCGAATTCCTTAAATTGAAATTGAATATATTTTAAAAATGTGGCAACCCTCCTACACGTAGTTAAGATATAAAGCCTTTTAAAGCAATATCTATTGTAGCAATCAGTTTATTTTGTTTACAATAATTATACCCGAGCGCACTTGTGCACAAGGGTATAATAATTTTGTTCACGTAACGGTTGTTTGTAACAGCCAAAGCGGATCAAGATAGATATAGACAAATGTATACATAAATGCTCACAACGAATAGAGAAGTCGATTAAGCCATGTCTGTCTGTCCGTCCGTCCGTGTACACGATAACTCGAGCAAAAATTTAGATATCTCAACGAAATTTGGTATGTAGGTTTCCATTTATCCAAGGTAGGTTTGTATTGAAAATGGGCGAAATCCGATAATAACCACGACCACATCCCATTTAACTGTAATTTCCAGAAATACGAAAACTGCGATATTTTAGTAACTACTGAAGATAAGTCACTCAAAATTGAAATTTATAATAATTTTCAGACGAGAAATAAGAATATTATAAATTTTTGGAAAACGGGTGTAGCCACGCCCACTTATGGTTACATGTGTATACCTTGGTAACCGCTTCAAACTTTCAAACTTGGCACAGTTGTTGGCCTTCGCACAGCATACCAAATGGCCGAAAATTTTAAGAATCGGACAATAACCACGCCCACATCCCATATAACAGTAATTTAGATAAATACAAAATCTTCGATAAATCAGTAAATATTAAAGC
>NW_016176394.1:0-9253 GCF_001687245.7 Rhagoletis zephyria
AAGGTTAACGAATACTGAAGAGTGCAGAACGAAAGCACTTCATACACTTTACTGCTACAAAGGTACAAATGGAAAGGAAATCCTACCTAAACAACGTGAAAATATAAGTATCTCCATATAGAAACGTAAGGATTCGTTCGTTGCCGAATGCGGTTAGATATTCAATCTATAGGCATCTACATATGTGGGTATGCGAAGATCAACACAGCTAAGCCCGCGCTAAGCCCGCGCAACATTAAGAGACTAAAAAAATCTGGTAAGGATTAGTCAGAGTCAGGGTAGAGGACGGAAGCTATGACTGTAAGTTANATTTAAGTCATACGGAGTGGTAATACGCTCCTCGAAAAACTCGATTGCAGCGGTCTGAAGGTTAACGAATACTGAAGAGTGCAGAACGAAAGCACTTCATACACTTCACTGCTGCAAAGGTACAAATGGAAAGGAAATCCTACCTAAACAACGTGAAAATATAAGTATCTCTATATAAAAATATAACGATTCGTTCGTCGCGTAAAGTGGTTAGATATTCAATCTATAGGCATCTACATATGTGGGTATGCGAAGATCAACACAGCTAAGCCCGCGCTATGACTTAGCAACATTAAGAGACTAAAAAAATCTGGTAAGGATTAGTCAGAGTCAGGGTAGAGGACGGAAGCTATGACTATAAGTTCACGGAAGTTGACAGTGTTTGCAACTTCGAAATCCACCTTACCTACATAAGTAACTGAGAACTTAATAACATAGGGCACCAAAGTGGGCATTAGAATGGACCCTGACGTCCGTTTTTAGAGAGTGTAAGGACTCTGTTTGATTTCTGTAGAAGCAGAAGAGGTGACGAAGATTGTATTTAGAGTCCAACTGTGATAGAAATCCTCTAAGTAATATACTATTGTTAATATTTTTTTATTATAAAAAGTTATTATAGAATCAAGGCTCAATGATTATTTCCTTAAGTGACGAATTATAGGAAAGTTTTCACGCACCTCTAGTTATTAGTTACGATTCAACTCGGACATCTATCTATCAAATCAAATATTAGAAAAACGCAGCCGTTTGCCACCTCTGCCACTTATACTTAGAGAAACTTAAAAAAACGCTCTAGCCAGACAACAAAAGAAATTCGAAAAGTGCAATTTCAGACTATTTTCCATAAATATTTATTGTCTCAAATTTTACGTTTATTGTCGGCCACGCTTTGTGAAGCCAAACAAACGGAATGTGTCTGCGATACTACAGCGGTACATATATACATACATACATATACATGGGCAATAACTTTTTATAGATTATTCACGGTTGGCTTATGTTCCTGTTATCTATTTATTGTTTTTTTTTTTTTTTTTTTGTTTTGCAACGCTATTCGTAGTGTAGGTGAGAAGATCTATTGAGCAATAAAAAATAGCAATTGCTTTAACAAAAGTCAAGCACAAGAACCTAAATGTGCACACAAACGCATACATATGTATGTGCAATATTTGTTTGTTTATTTTCGCACTTGTGTACGGGTGGGCATTATTTTTTTGCAGATTTGCATTAGCTCAGCGAGAAAATTTATGACTATTGGGAATAGCAAATTTTCACCTGTGCCATAAAACCTAAAAATCGACTAAGAAAATAAAGTCTATATTGCTCTTGCTTGTTAGTGGCTGGGTATACGTGCATTGGCTGGCAATTTGTAAAGATATTTTATCTGTATAACACATATTTATAAATGTATATTAGATTGGGTCGCGAAAAAAGTTTGAAATTATCAGTCCTAGTTTAGGTGCATACTTCTGAGGACTTTGACGTCATGAAAATTTTCGTCTTTGGCGAGTTNGAAAATTTATGACTATTGGGAATAGCAAATTTTCACCTGTGCCATAAAACGTAAAAATCGACTAAGAAAATAAAGTCTATATTGCTTTTGCTTGTTAGTGGCTGGGTATACGTGCATTGGCTGGCAATTTGTAAAGATATTTTATCTGTACAACAGTAGATTCATTAGATTGGGTCGCGAAAAAAGTTTGCAATTACCACTCTAGTTTAGGTGTATACTTTTGAGGATTTTGACGTCATGCAAATTTTCGTCTTTGGCGAGTTTTCAAAATATGTAACTTTACACCGCAAATTACTCAGATGCCGTGGCGTAGAGTTACATTTTAACATCAATTTTCGGATTACTAATTTATTTTTAGGCTACCGTGAAAAAAAGTGTATCGATTGATTAAATGTTTTTAAGAGAACTTTATACTTTCGATACTAAGCTAACAATGATTACATGCAAAATTTTAGGAGCCAGCGAACGGCTTAAAAAAAAAAAATAACTCTCTGCTTTTTCGAGGCTCAGATCAAGGTATCTTGATTCGCACTGTCTAAACATGAAAACCCACCTTTGTGCCACATCCAATAAAAGTCGAAGATAAGTACCAAGGCATTCATAATAAAAATTGGTTTCAAGAGATTCGCATACAAAGAGCAGGAGAAAAATAGATTAATTTCTCATTAGCAAGCAGAAGCCAGTCACGCAAACATACAAACATATGTACGTATTTATTGATCGAAAAGGCATCAACGTATGTTTATTGCTTTCCATTAATAAAAATTAAGATTAAATCCATTTAAGTTTTTATTACAAAATTAAAAAAAAGTGCCTTAAAATGTTGCATTAGAAGAATGTTTTTAAAAGGACTTTGAAATTTGAAACATATGATTAGATAANTGATTACATGCAAAATTTTAGGAGCCAGCGAACGGCTTACCAAAAAAAAATAACTCTCTGCTTTTTCGAGGCTCAGATCAAAGTATCTTGATTCGCACTGTCTAAGCAGGAAAAGCCACCTTTGTGCCACATCCATTCATAATAAAAATTTGTTTCAAGAGATTCGCATACAAAGAGCAGGAGAAAAAGAGATTAATTTCTCATTAGCAAGCAGAAGCCAGTCACGCAAACATACAAACATATGTACGTATTTATTGATCGAAAAATGCTTCAACGTATGTTTATTGCTTTCCAGTAATAAAAATGAACATTAAATCCATTTAAGTTTTTATTACAAAATTTAAAAAAAAGTGCCTTAAAATTTTGCATTAGAAGAATGTTTTTAAAAGGACTTTGAAATTTGAAAGATATGATTAGATGAATTAAAAATTAAAAAAAATCAGTGCAAGGTAGAATAACAACATGGAACTCGGTGGAATTAAAAAAAATGTTGTACTTTTGTTCGCAAGGACGCGAAGGTATTGGCGATACACTTTAAACTCGTTTTTTTTTTAAGCTAATAAATTCGGGAAGACGAAATTTCAGTAGGGGATCGTGCGTACACTAGTTTCTAAAATATATTTTTTTTTCAAAAATAAATCTTTAAGGATTTTTAAGGATAAAATTTTAGAATGACAATTTCAATACCTATCTATGTATTTGTCCTCATGAACCAAAAAACTATATCCGTTTTAATTCTACGGAATTTTCTCTTTTATTGGATACCCATATTGCTATTCTAGCTGGCACTGAATTTAACATTTCATTTCTTACGTTTCAAAAGCAATATAAAACAAGTTATCTTAAAGCAAAAAACAAAACCGGCTTCAATTCTCAAATTTGAGAGTACCGAAAATTTCTTCGTGAAAAAATAATCGGATCTGAATAAAATTAGTATGGGACCACATTTGCGGTGCCACTTTCCCTTAAAAAAAAATAATTATAGAAATCGGTTAAGGTGGTCCAAAGTTATGCGGTAACTTACATAAAAAAAATATTCCGACGAAATGATAACCTCCTTCCTTTTTTGAAAATACTAAGGTCGAGGAGAAAAACTCAAACCCAATCTCGCTATTTTTGGTTCCTAGTTTTGCGAATATATTACATACATATGGAGACGAGAAAATTGAATGGGCTACTGAGCTTTATACTCAGAATATTTCTAAAAAATCTATGTAGTTAAAAATCTCTTTGATGAAAATTAGTAGGATCTTGCTAATTTTTCTAAAATTTTGAATTACGTGATTTTTGTTGGAGAATGAACTACACTTTCATAAAAAAAAATAATAAATAATAAACAACCGAAAGGGAATCTAGCCAAAGAATGCTAAAATCTCTCATCCCTTTTTAAATTTACGCCACTCTATGTACATACATATGTACATTTATATACAAATATGTTTATATGTACACACATATAATTCTACCACGTATTAACTCGATCACTGGTGGCCGCAAAATGCTGGCATATTTTTCCCAAGAACAATGGTGCATTTATAGTTCCTTTTCTTCTGCACTTCAACTGCTATCGAACGTAGTCCCCAAAAAGCTTGCAAGGCCATTAATGTACATACGTTTGTTCACTAACAGCAAAAGCGAAGAGACCGCAGTGAGCCATCTTGTTTAAGTGCTTTTCATTGTTTTGACTTTGCAGCTTAATTATTTCGCTTAAGTCTTTTCGTTTTTCGTTCATTAAAAAATGATTATGTGTGCGCAACTGTGCGCTTATCAACATATGTATATTCCTACAGTAATTTCCATAAGGATCTTGCAAGCGTTTGTTTTTTTTTTGCCTGCTTTCGCTTGCTCTTTGTAAAATCTCATTGAATTTCATTACACTTTATTTCATATCCTGTACCATAATGAATGCTATCAGCCGCACAATAATATGCATAATGTACACACACACACATATATGTACATACAAACCAACATATATATGTACATACTTGTTGGATAATATTGCAAGTTGGCATTTAAGTATACTTATATGTATGTATGTATGTACGTAAGCATATACACCACAACCAGTTGAAACCAGTTTACATTTCAATTGCTGTTTTTTGCCACTTGGCATTTCATTCTCCACTTCATGTCAGCCAGTTCGCACATCTCCTTGGCATTTGTGGTTGGTATTGCTGACTTTTTGTGGCGTCGCGGCGTTTGTTTTCCTTCAGCTTGCTTCTTGTTATTGCTCATATCTTGTTTTTTTTTTTGTTTTTTGGTGTCACTTATGTTGCTACTATGTCATATTTTTCTTCTGCAGCTCATTTAAAAATTCAATTTCGTTCAGCACACAAAACAATGGCAGCAAAACGAGCGCAAATTCCAATGAATATATTGAGAAAAGGAAACAGGCTGCTACACTAACTACAAATACTCTATTGCAAGGAGGCGCACGCTTGTTGTTGTTGTCAGCCGTGGGGTGGCACATTTGCACGCAAAGTAAAGTGGCGCAGATATGTATAAGTGAACTGCCACACGTTAGCCTTGACTGATATTGCCGCATAAGTAATACCTGTAAATTTTTTGTATATTTCCCTATTTGCATATTTGCGCCAGTCAGCGCTATAATGCTCCCTGGCGTATACTTAACCTCGACGGTATTTTTTAGCTGCGGTGTTGTTGTAGGCAAAGTAAGCAGAAAAGAAGAAAATAACGAAATACGCCAAGAAATGATACAAAAATACATATATTTATAGAGAGCAGAGCAGGCGTTGTGGCGCAAAAAAAAAATTATTATTATTATTATGATAAATAATTCTGGATTGCATTGGCACAACACGCTCGTTTGTTTGTTCTTGTTGATGTTATTATATCTAGTATTTTAACACTTGAAAGAGATTGCACGTGTGTATTTTATATTTGTGCAATGGCTGGCATAGTGATTGTACATTCCATTTTATTTATTTATAAGACAAGTCATTCGCGTTTCATTATCAGCCAAACCGCAAAGCGGAAATTAAGCCTTTAAGTAGGCAACACACATTGGCGGGGAATTTTTGCGTTATTGAAGATTTTCCACAACGTTTTTAATAGCAGGTGTATTTGTTGAAGAATTATATTTAAATTAGATTTTGACCGCAGCTCTGCGACCAAAAAAAAGGAAACCAACAGAAAACTAAAATAAATTATATAAACAAAAATAACAAATTTTATTTAAAAAACTTTTTAACTATTAACTGTTTATATATTAACGAAGAGCAGTCTCGCGTAGTGCACCTTCCCTTTTTCACTGAACTTCAAATCACCCTATACCCATGAAAAAAGTGCGCAATTAAAAAAATAAAACTTTATTATACACCTACAGGCTAAAGTCTCTAATTTAACTGCTAATTTTTGAAATTCCTTTTCAAAAGTATTCTCAAACTAAAATCTTCTCAAATCTCTTTCGTCTGACTTTGTGATACACATATATTTCAATAAACTGATGAACTAATTAAAATTTGATTGTTCGAACAAATAGCAACCTTCCTAAGTAAAGGCCAGGAATAAATCCCTTTAAAACCCATTTCGATTTATGCCCATCTTTTAGTAACTCATCCAACTTACTGAATATTTTGAATGCAACTTTTTAAACACGTGGCAACTCTCGTCAAACTTCGAAATTTGCAAACTAAAGATTTCTTACCATTCTTTTGTTTGACTACGTTATTTTTGTATTTCATATTTTTTGAATTAGTTAATTGAGTTAGACCTTTCAAACAGGTGGCAGCCCTCTTAAAATGTATTTTCAAGCTTAATCATTGTTAATTTTCTTTGGCCGTACACATCGATACATATTTTAATTAGCTGATGAATTAAGAAGAATTTTAATTTACAAACATGCGGCAACCCCGCTAAATACAGTTCAGAAATTAAAAAAAATTCAAACCACCTTCGATTCATACCCATATTTTAGTAGTTCATTTAACTTATGAAATAATTTGAATTTAACTTTTGAACAGGTGGAAACCCTCTTCCAATATCTCAAAAATATTCCTGGACCTTGAGACTAAAGATTACTTAACACTTTTTCGTTCGACATCCATATTTTGATATTTGTGGCAACCCTCTTAAAAATATTTTCAAACTATTACTTTCTAAAACCGCTTTCGTTTGGCACCCATATGGCGATACATATTTCTCTTGCCTAATATGATCCTTTAAACAGTTGGCAACCCTCTATAGTTCAGCTGAGAAACACAGCTTTTCAAAACCATTTCGGTTGATACCCAGTTTGTAATAATTTACTTATTTTTTTAAATAATTTGAATACATTTTTTTATAAGGTGGCAATTATTTTCAAAAAACGTAAGACCTTATTAGACATCTACAGTCCAGGGCTTTTAATTTGACATCTAACTTTTAAAATCGGGCGAACTTTACAGATCTTTTATGCTGAACAATAAATCCCTTGGCGAATTATATCGTCGATGTTTTTGCAAAACAACAAATTTGTAAGATAATAGCTCAAGCAAATACCGCCTATCAAGGCAATGCCTTCAAAGAATAAACCGATTTTTCGCTCTTCTGTAAAATTTGAGTGCCGTAAGATAGGCGATGTTGGGCGATGGTCGGTTTTGCAAAAACATCGACGCTATATATAGATATGCATAAAGAAAATGAAAAATCGAAACTAAGAAAAGCTTTAATGAAATTACAGCAAAATCGTTGAAGTAAAGGAAAGAGCAAGAGAAATTTTCCGAATCGAAAAATAGGTCGAAAGCAGCAAGTTGCTTGGAAAATAAGCGCTTCCTGATAATTACAGTTATGTCCTCGTAGCAAACGGAAGCAGTCAATCGAATTTATCAAGGACATGTCTACAAATATCCTTTTGATATTTGTTGGATACTTCCAAAAGCCTATAAGGAAAGCACAAATATTTATTAATAGAAAAGATTTGTTTTATTTTATTTCATTATTGTATCTAAAGACTTAGATTTATTTAATTTTACATGTATATATTTACATATACATACAGTATATCTAGTATACATACATATATCTAATGCTCAATAAAAGCAAAATAAGAAGATATCAACGCCAAACATCAGAGCAATCGACCTTCCTTGGCAAATGTTACATTAAAAAATTACAACATTTTTAAGCGGATGAGTGTTGCTATGAAGTAGAAGAAATGAAACGGAGTAAAGGAAATTTCGATACAATACGGAAAACTGACTTAACTTAAATGCCAAGTCAAACAACGGCATAATACGAAAAGTGTCTTTATTCCACTTTGAAGCATGACTAACCTATCGAGAGTTTTTGACTTATGCCAATATTCACGATAAATGTGAGACATGTGCCACTGTTCAGTTGTGACAAATTGCAAAACTGCGCTTTTGCCGGATTGGTAACAGCTAAGCCTATGTCGATTTGCCACAGAAAAATACGGTTATTTATAAATCTAATCCGCTATATAACTCAAAATCATGCAATTTTGAGTTGTGCCGTTATTGCAGAGGACCATAACGGCTGAAAATATTAGAGGAGTCTGTTAGGCGGCTTCATTTGTGGCATTCCAAGAGAAAAAGGGCCGCCGACTTTAAATTTTCCAACCCGTGTCAAATGTTTAGAGCTACATTACGCTCGCGGTATTTATATATCCAGAGGCGGCGAAATGGCTTGTGCCCGGGTGGGTGAGTTCTGCCGGTGACGAGAGTATACAGGCATAGCAAAGAGGTTGCCGATGTAATTGAGAGGCTTAACAGGTTTCGTTAAAAATACTTTGGTACATTGCCGAGCGCAAATAATTTTTCACCCTACGCAAAGCTTAAAAGCTCCTCCCGTTAGAGCATGACGACCCTGGACTTGTAGCAAAAAATCTAATCTAAGCGTTCATATGCAGGAACAAGTCCCACACACAATTCGTTTTCTCGCAAAAATTGGACAACATATTTCACAGATCCTGGTTTTTGCTCTTTGTGCATCATTATGCATAGAGCTATATCTTTATAGCTATTGAGTCTGCATTCGTCAAAATCACCACTATAAAACGTGACGATTCTCTTCAAATCTACTGTCTCACCAAAAATGAACTTTTCTAAAATTTTATAAAACGTTGTCGATTCAGTATCAAATCTTGGCCATAAAAATTCTATAATATATCTTCGGAAACTACTATTCAGGTATGGTTAACACAGGACTTTCAATCTGACTTTTTTTTCTTCTAAAAAATTTTCAGGAGGGTAATTACCATCCTTTGGAAATTTCAGGTGGCTAATATTACCCACCATACCCACGTGTTCCGCCGCCCCTGTCTACATCCACGAAAACATGTAAGTGTGATTTAAGGTAACTTCAAGAGAAAATTGGCATACAAATGCTTTACTATTCCAAGTAAATATCCAGCGTTATAACTTTACTTTCATGTTAAATACATATGTACTCCATTAAGACAGCCAATTTAAACGACTTAGCGCTGGCAAAATATTTCATTGGCAATTTAATCAATCATCCTAACAAACATTTTCGACCTGAAAATGTGAATTTCACAATAGACAACCAAGACGCCAGATCACCAGT
>NW_016176396.1:0-9252 GCF_001687245.7 Rhagoletis zephyria
CTTTTGATGATTCTGGCGCACATTTTTTACTCTGAGATGCATATCCTCTGTGTACATATATGGAGGAGAAACGAGATGTTCGTATTTTGTTCTAGGCTTTTAGGGTTTCTTCTAGCTATGAATTTAAGACTCGGCCGCTGTGGTGTAGTGGTTAGCAGTTCGCGCTACCATTCCGCAGGGCCTGGGTTCAAGCCCAAATATTTTTAACCCATTGCATTAATTTGCACAGGATTTTTTAGATAATATTTCACAACAAAATATGTTATTAGCAAAATTGTACAAAATTTCAAATTAATCACTGTAGCTGAGCTAATTATGTTCCTAAAGGATTTTGTTGGAGTCATTTAAACGTTTTGGTCGAACTCACCTCTTTTTTTTGCACAATTGGAAAACTGAAATCACAGTTCAATGTGCTAGATGTGTCAGTTTTCAAAAAACATCGATGCATCGATACAACGATTGGAAAATATTTGATGCACTGAAGCAAAACATCGATATTTTGGATGCATCGATGTTTTTCCGATATCCCTGGTTATCATTCATCGCCGACACTGCTCGATACTTACGCAAATGATGATAATTACCATGTATGTATGTATAGATGGTGTCTTATAGTATTAATAAAATAATTGTTTTATATTTATATAAACGAATATATAAAATATACATATCTACTAAAAAAAGGTAAAAAAACAAATTGTGAAGTACTACACTATGAATATAAACTATACTATGAAATTTAACCATAACAAAGATTTTCACAACGGAGTTACACATTTACTTCTGTTGATAATAAAAAAAAACTTTAATTTCATAAATTTACAAAATTTTGTATTCATTATTTAAACCCTAAGCCACTTAGACCGCCTAAGTAGTAGTTAATCGAATATATCGCACGTTTAATAATAGAGAGATGTAGCTCCCGTAACCAAAAACCCGTTATGGCATGTTTTTATAAAAAAAATTTAAACACTTATTTACGACAGCCATGGTTTCCTTGGATAATTCTTTTAGAATTTGCGGTATAATACCCCAATACACTACTTGCATAGTCGGAAAAATCTCCAATACAAATTGACCTGCCCTAATGTACAATATTTACATACCTTCATACCATTTATTTTACAGGAAAAGCCAAAAATATTATGAGTTGAGCACCAAAAACAGGTAGGGATTTTTAAAAAGTGGTGGATGCAGGTTTTCGAAAAATTTCGATCCCGCGCCACCTACGGGCACAATATGTTGTGGAGTTTTTTTTTATTTTAATGTAAGTAATATACTTTCTGAAATGAACCAAATTGGTTCATATATACGAGTTTCCTATACATTTCGACTCCTACGCCACCTATCGGCAAATTGTGGAATTATTTATTCTCATATATGTAATATAATTTCCAAATATCTCAACTCCTGCACCACTAGCGGATTAAATTCGTCTTGTAGGAATATTACATTGTCCCGACAACCAAACTTGGTGCAAACTTTAAGCCCAGTAGCTTTGGTGGAAGTGGGTCAAATATTGTTTCCAAAATTCCAGGACATGCATACATATAAGTGAAGTTAACCTTCTGATGCCCGAATTAAATTGGGTGGGGCTAACAATTTTTTTATGGCTATTATTTATTGTTGTAATATACATTTTAAACGTCCATGATTTCCGGTTTGACTATTATGAAATGTTGCTTATAAATATTTACGAAGTTTTCTAACAAAAACTAAAATCAGTTTTTAAGACTTGAAGTCTTCATTTCATTTTCTTTAGTAAATTTTATAACCTAAACTATTTTGTTAAAGAATTGCAACATTTATGCTGCGCATATGTAGTCACAAAGAAATCAGGCTAAAAACGAATTGGCTCCATAAATACTTAGGACATGAAATCAAGCTTTTTACATTCACAGGATTCTAAGTTGGCATTTAAAACAGTCCGTTGGCGTGGGCGTAGCCAGGTAGCGGAAGCAGGAGGCTCCAGCTCCCCCTAACTTGCAAGTTTTCCCTATACATATATAAAAAATAGTACCCTGAAATGCTAGTTTAATAGTTTCAAGCCGCCTCCTATGACTTTTCCCCCTAAATTTTATTTTGGATACGCCTATGGTTACGCTGATTACACACGAGGCAATCGTCGAAGCACCCAGGGCATGTTACCTCGTGTGTAGCATTTTTGCTCATAGAAATTCGTGTTGGCGCAACCGTCGCCCGAAAATCAAAATATTTTGATATTTTGTGTTGGTTGCCGTGTCGGTTGCCTCGTGTGTATCGTTGTGAATTGAGTTTATAGGCTTGGTTCATTGAAAATCACTGAGCTGAAAAGATGCTTTGGTAGAAAATAAAATTTCTCTTCGTATGTTCTTTTCATAACATATATAGTATACACTACTGAGGTTGCCACTTGTTTATTGAACAAGAAAAACATGTTGCTTCAACGGTTGCTCCGTGTGTATTCAGCATTAGAAAAAGTGTTTCAAACAACAAGATATACATAGGCATGTATAAAGCAAAATATCAGTGTTACCCATTGGCAACATCGGGCAAAAGAGGGTGAAATAATAGCAAACAAACGACCGACCACTCGTCTGCTGCTTATATATTGCCATAGTGATAGAGCAAGAGAGAATAGAAAAAATCAAAACGAAAAAAGGGAGGAAATTAAGGAAAACACAATGAATTGTCAAATCGAATTAGGAATGAAGTAATTCACCAAACTAATTCAGAAGCGAATTACTTAATTGGCAGTGCGCGTTGGGACATAATATAAGTGCCAGGTCACACGAGAATTCCTGCTCATTTGGTTAAAAGGGACTCAAATGAGGAATTTATTAGCCCGCAACCAGTATAGCACTCAGCGATGACTGGGAGGCTTCGACTGTCTGCTTCATTAACCCTTTGTTTAGCGCGGGTTCATTGGACCTCTATGTAAGTAATAATTTGGTTGCAACAGATCCGGGCTGGTAGTTCTAGCTAGATTTACAATAGCAATACCAATTATGGAAAAAAAACCATGCTAAATTAAGTATAAACTGCATGAAAATAACCAAAGTAAAGGAGTTACGGAGCGCACAAGCATCAGAAGTTGATATGGAAACACAATAAATTCTCATTCGAGTCCATTGGAGACGGCCAGTAGATAAAGGGTTAATCGAATAGGACAGCAAACAACGTTTGGATTGCGTGGATTTTCGAGGCACAAATATGGCAACTTTATTTCATCTGGATGAATATGAGACAGTAGGCGAATTTTTGTGGGGTGGTTAGGTCCCACCACCGCAGTTACGGTATATTAACTATGACCAAAATGTGGTTTCCTGAAGGCGTTGGAGCGTAAGTTCGGATCAACAAAATAGCTTTTTCTCCAAGAGTTAAAATTAGTAAAGTTTTGTACCCTATAAGTCATGAGTTTTAAAAAATTCCATGGACCGATCGAAACGGTTATTGATGAAAACTGTAATTGAATTCACTATGAGGAAATGTTCTACCACTCGATGTCTTTTTTTTTTACCGAGAATCTAATTTCAAAATACATTTTTTTTGTAATTTTTATGCAAAATTAATAATTTATTTTATGAATCTAAAATAATAGTTATTTTTGATTTTTATATTTTATGTCAGACACTGGCTCTTACCTTTTAAGTCATACGTATAAAAGTCATTATCGTTTTTTTGCAGTTAAGAAGGCATTCGAGAACAAAAGTTTACTACCATTCATACAAATGACATTTAAAGTATGATTTAAAAAAATCCCTGACAGATTTTTATTGATGACTTTTATGAATATAAGTCTTCAATAACTGAGACATATAATATAAAAATCAAAAATAACTGTTATTTGAAGATTATTTAAAAAAAATTAAAAATAGCTGTTTTTTGGATTTATAAAACAAAAATCAGAAATAACTGTTATTTAAGAAGTAATTAAATAAAAGTCAAAAAATGATTGTTAAAGAGCGATTTTTATAATAAAAGTAACTGTTACGGCCCCTGGAAAATTCTGTAATATGACTTAAGAAACTTGACCGCAAACTGAGCTCTCGAAGCGAGAAAAGGTTGTCAACAAACGATTCCAAGCAATGTGCTCTGGTATTTTTAAATGCGATATATTTTCAGCCACTTTATAAGTTTTAATAAAAACTTCAACTATCTCGCAAAATAGTTGTAAAATCGGTCTTCGGGGAGTACGGGAGTACAAATGACAAAATAGTACTAAAAAACTACTATCGTAGTACGTTCGGCTGCACTGTTTCGGAAGACTAATTTCCATTTTATTTGAAGCCACATAGAATATAATAAATTGCGCATGTATGCATTTCAATAAAATAATAAAATATTTAGACTTAGTAAAAAAAAGTTAACATGAACATTTCGCAAATTCCGTGCTTTCACTTATTTCGATTTACTACTAAAACTTTTATTGAATTTAATTGTCCGCAATAGAACTGGTTTCGCACTCCAGCGCCACTTGCTGCTGTGCGAAAGCACGCATGAACTCGCATTAAGTTAATTGGCGCTTGCAAACAAAATGCAGAAAAAAGAGGAATATTTTATCAATTCAAAACTCAATTTTTCCTTTCGCATCTTGTTCCCCAGGTACATATCTATGTATGTATGTACTATTTGTATATACGTGAAATGCTTGTAAATTGTAATAAAAGTGTAATGTAAAAGCTCAGAATGAATAGAGAAGCTGATTAACCTACATATGTCTGTCCATCCGTCCGTCTGCCCGTCTGTCCGTGTACACGATAACTGGAGAAAAAATTTAGATCTCTCAACTAAATTTACTATGGAGGTTGCCCTTCATCCAAGGTGGGTTGGTATGGGTGGAATTGGGATCTAACCACGCTCTCTTCCCATATAACAGTATTTTCGAAAAATGCTAAAACTACGATATTGATGTAATTATTGGATCCCAATTGTTGAAAATTGGTATGTGAAGTACATATAACTTTGGTACAAAATAAGATTGTTATGCAATTTTTGGAAATGGGCATCATCCCGTGGTTATGGAATGTTGTATCTCAGTAGTCGCTCCACCTAGCACGACCCAACTCGATACGAGGCTTAATTAGTGTCTACTGAAAATCTTTGAAATCTGATTTTTTAGTTATTTTTTCGCCTAATAAATCATATTGAATAATTTTATTGAGAATTAGGCCGTTTTTTTTATGAAAAAGTATTGTACGCTGGTGTCACTGTGTCGAATCCCAGTGAAGATGTTCGATGAGGAGATGTGGTGATCTCCGAAATAGCAGCTATAACTTCTACCATTTATAAACTGTTGTTGTTTTTCCAAAATAATTTTGCAATAAAAACGGCCTCAAGCTCAATAAAAATTGTTTAATCATCTTTAAAATCGGGAAATAACCACGGACGATAATTTACAAATACACGAAAAATGCGAAAAATCAGTAACTACTGAACTTCAACTTTCACTCATAAATATGTCGGATTTGCTGAAAATACACTCAGACCGCACCAAATTTGATGAAAGATTTTCCGCTGTGAGCTTTACAATACTCTGTTTATCGAAATTTATATTCTATTCAACCTGATCTATGGTGGATTTGCCAGGACTAAAGCCATACCGTTAAGGACTAATCAGTTCGCAAGCGGTGGGCTTCAGTATTTCACACAATACGCTTGATAAGACCTTGTAAGCTATGCTTAGAAGGCTGGTTCCGCAGCTGATGGCGTATATGGCGGCTCGCATTTCTTTTGAATTGGGCAGAGCACACTTAAATTCCAGTCACATGCATTCATCTAACCACATTCTGCATAAGAGTGGATGCAAGCCGCGTTATCGCTATTCGCACCTCGTCATAGTCAGGCGGTGGGACATCGACTCCATAATTATCGAATGCAGGCTCTGGCTCGTCTTCTTCACCATTTTTAGTGCTACCGAAATTTAACAGGTTGCGAAAGTTTTCTGTCCATAATTTAAGTACGTTCTGGACATTGGTCTCTAGGTCACCATGGTTCTTCTTACAGGAGTACACCCAGATGTTCAAAATTTCGTAAGTTGCCTAACTCTCTGATAAAATTGTTGGCCGTTTTTCCTGTCGGCCAGCATTTCAAGTTCCTAGCACTCACATAATTCGGTATCTCTCTTCTTATTGCGGCAAATTTACTTTTCAGTTCCCAATAACGGTGGAACATATCTCGTGTTGCTCCCTCACGTGTTCCTGCAGGCAGCATCGTTTTTCGCTGCAGCTTCTTGACACTCCTCATCGTATCAGCTGGGCTCGCGTAAATCCGACTATTTCTTCGGCGACGGTAGTTAATGAGCGGGAAATGTGGGTCCACTCCTCGCGTCTGTCGATTTGATGAAGAGTGCTCTCAGAGCAGAGGTAAAATAATACTATATTCCACCATGTTTCGGGCCCCGACGAAGTTGGTCAGCCTCAGTACGTTATCGAACGTTTCGTCGTGGAGGTCGAATTTTCCGATAGTGACGGCAAAGATCCCTAACTTGCCCACATCTGTGTTGAAATCGCCAAGTAGGATTTTGATATCGTGTCGGGAGCAGTGCTTATGTATACGCTCCAAGCGGGGCGTGAGCGCAAAGGGGCGAGATTGGGTCGGATTGTGGCTAGACGTTCGGCCTCCGGGGTGAACGACAGTACTCGGCGACGGAGTCTCTTTCCCACCACAAATCTAAAGCCGAGTTCGCGCGGTCGGCTCTTTATAGCTGTCATGTAGCGACAAGAAAAACTTTCAGAGTTCGGGGATCAGAGTATATTTTTCGCATGTATTTTTATACCGCTGAACACTAATCTGATGTTCGTTTTGCTTCGTCGCGTCAGGATGTTTTGCCAGCCTCAAATACCGTACCTGTCATGTAATATCCGCCATGTTATTTGAGGTTAAGAAAAAATTCTGACGCGTCTGGTACTTAATTTAGTAAGGAATTTAATGGATTACTCTTACTTTAAGGAAGATACTGAATTTAGTTTTGCGAATCCTTTATTTTGACGTGAAGGCAACAGATTTTTAAAAGAAAGGATTTATAACAGAACCACTTATAACGAATTTCACAGCAGAATACGAAGTAACCGCTTAAGCATGGATATTTCCCACGCAGGCCATTTAAATACTATTGCCAACTGATACACTGTAAACAGGCATAAAAGTGAACAGGTTAAGGGTTAATGATTACCTAAACACGTATTCTAGCCTGTGAAAAATTCACATTATTTACACATCAGCGTCTAACTGACCAGGTTAAAACATGAAATTTATGCACAACTAATTATGTATTTTAGATGCAGCTGATAAAGGTTACAAAATCAAAGCACGCCTGCGGTTTTTCGGAAACGGTGTAATGTTTGCTTTTTGTTGTCCTATTTGAGGATGTTGAGCACACGTACAGAAGGAGAGTTTAAGTACATACATGCATGTGTTCATATGTACATATGTATGAAGACATTTAATTTGAGTTTAACCGCTTAGCCGGTGTGGTGCGCCAGGTGTGGCTGGATAACAATTTAAATTTCACACACATACAAACCTCTTATCATAAGTACATCAATTTCACTGGGGCAGCTTTTCATTCTCCGCCTTTGCAAAATGCCACCACAAATGGTCGAGTAGCATTTAAATTTATCTTATCTGTGGAATTTTATTGCGGCCGATAAGTGGTACATATTTTAGTAAAAGTACTTATGTATGTACTAAGCTAGACAACTGTCATAATTCATTGCACTACATAGTGATGAAATACTACATACGGTAAAATCAGTTTGTTGTCCTGAAAATGCTTGTTCAATTTGCTATTTTCACTTTTACCAAATACTGTTTGCAAATATTTACATGCACCCAATGCTTTCAGGTAAGCAAAAGAGATGGATTAAATATAAACAATGTCATTGTTATTTTATCATGATAGTTAAATATATGTGTGACATAATTTCATCGTTCTTCTGGGTATTCAGCTACAATCAAGACTCTCGCGTCGCCGTTTGTGCACTTTGGGGAAATTGCATAAATATATGCGAGATGCGGGAGCAAACCCGGATGAAGTCTTAGTTGAGTGGCGACATTACGACTTTTTCGTTTGGACCCTCTGTGACCTTATACTCTACAGTCAGGCGGCTATCAGGAAGGGAATGTCTGATCTCGCTATCTATGGCGTCAGAATACTTCTTAATAAGGTTATTTTGGGTGCCGGGTCACAGTGACATGGCGGGAAACTGCGTGGCTGATGATCTGGCAAGGAAAGGCACCCCTAAAACGTTGTCACCAGATATGGAGTAACTAGGGACGGCTCTGCCTTCCTGCGGTATACTCTTGGATGGCGGGGCCGCGTGTAAGCTTAGCGAGCGACTTGTGTAGTTAGAGCTCCTTACGCTTGTAAAGCTTCAAATTTCGCGAATCTCAACTGATCGCTTTTGTAAATATCAGCCGTCAATACGAAAATAAGGTGGAATCATCTCAAAACTCTCTATTAGAATGTCCAGCCTTCACGAGGCTAAGATGGAAACATTTGGCTCGCACTTCTTAACTAAATGACCGTGAGATCTCAGGCATCGAAATCAGCAGCTTTCGAAATTTCGTTATCGGCTTTCGGCGATTTGCTGACTAAATTACTGGTCTTGGGGCAACCACTTTAACAAAACCTAACCCAAGCCCCCATAAAACTACTAAAACCATTATAACTTTTTTGTTTGTGAATAAAGCCCAACACTTGTTGAGCAAAGGCGTCAGTATTTTTTGAGAGGTGTAGTTTCATAGAATAAAAGTAAAAAACAAGGGATAGTACTTCCAAAATGAGTGAAGGTATAAATCAAAACGGGTTTAATGGCCAAAACATTTAAAGCCCCAATTATAGTCGTGTGCGAAACATTTTCAGCGACACTAAGATTTTACAAATCAGACTACAAATAATAAAGATAGAGCAATAAACGCGATTTAGTAGTTTTCTATCCCCAAAATTTTCTCCTGACATGATTTTTAAATAAAACTGAATATTTACGCGAATAAGGCCATTGAAGTCAGCTATTCATTTAGTTGTATACATTTTTGAGTTATAAGTCTGTTTTTTGAACTGCATGTAAACAAAACAAAACCAAATGACACACTGTAACCGGCAAATTTCGGCAGCAAAAGCTTATTAAAAAGCTTCACTGATAAGAAAGCTTCCTAAAGCCGAGGAAACAGCTGATTAGTCGGCCGGCATAGATAACAAATAAACAACACAGCAATCAGTTCGAATTTAAATTGCCTTCGCTACGCATTGCCACATAAAATGCACAGCAT
>NW_016176397.1:0-1135 GCF_001687245.7 Rhagoletis zephyria
CTAAACTAAAATTTAACTAAACTAAGAATAAAACGGAGTATTGGACCCAAGTGCATTCCTCTTTTTCGACTATTTGAATGGCTGATGACGCTGGTCAAATATTGACTCACAGCAGATACTAGTGATGGCAAATATTTATTAGCTGTCGGTTAATGTGGTACTGCTACTCTATAGCTAACTATTAGTATATTGTGTTTGAATTGATTTATTAAATTCAGTTCAATAAAATCAATATACTTTAGGTAATATCACGTATTCTAAGCCCTACGGTAGTCCTACACCCATAACACATTGCATAAGTGATGACGAAACTCATAAATGAAAAACTAAAAAATGCCAAACGAAGAGAAAGTTATTGCAACGATCAATACAAAAATACATTAATTAAGCACACAAAGGTCCCCAAAGTGAGCACGAAAGTGCGCACGCAAGTCAGCAAAGCACAAATGACAATAAAGTCGAAAGGATTCGCTTAGCTGCCAAGGGCGGTGGTTCGAAAAAAAAGGCGAAAAGCGAGAGTTATGTGGCTATTAAGCTGCAAGCAGTTAAGTGAATTGACAGTTGACGCGCAAACTTCACGGGAGGGGGGAAACATTGGAAAAAAGTAGCTGGAAAAGGAAGTAAAAAGCAAAAAGTTAAAAAAAAATGCAACGCTGCTGAAGTGAATGAAAGAATGATTGAATGAAGTTGCATTGTATACTATCAAACAGGGCATTGAGAACTGCCAACTGTTTGTGGTTGTTCCTTTGGGGATGACCGCATGACACAGAATAATCACATTTTCGTATTCTCAGTTTTATGGCAAAAGTTTATTTCATCTCTTTTTTACCTTACTTTTGTTGCTTAGCGATATGTATCCGCAAAAGTCATGAATATTTAGTTGAAAACAAATTGCGCTCGACTAACCGCTGCAGCTAGCGAATTGGTCAGCGTGGTCCACTTTAGTTTGTATGTTTTTAAATTTACATACAAACAAGTTATATTTTCTCATTTCCACAAAAACCTCAAAAAAATTCGACTGCAAAAATTATCTACATTTTTTCTGTTTGCCTCGCTCCAAAAGCCATTTGAGCGCACCATTTTTTCCTAGAAATCATTTTTCAATTGCAACATTTCTCTGCGCATTCAATCGACA
>NW_016176397.1:6843-9252 GCF_001687245.7 Rhagoletis zephyria
ATTAGTATATTGTGTTTGAATTGATTTATTAAATTCAGTTCAATAAAATCAATATACTTTAGGTAATATCACGTATTCTAAGCCCTACGGTAGTCCTACACCCATAACACATTGCATAAGTGATGACGAAACTCATAAATGAAAAACTAAAAAATGCCAAACGAAGAGAAAGTTATTGCAACGATCAATACAAAAATACATTAATTAAGCACACAAAGGTCCCCAAAGTGAGCACGAAAGTGCGCACGCAAGTCAGCAAAGCACAAATGACAATAAAGTCGAAAGGATTCGCTTAGCTGCCAAGGGCGGTGGTTCGAAAAAAAAGGCGAAAAAGAGAGTTATGTGGCTATTAAGCTGCACGCAGTTAAGTGAATTGACAGTTGACGCGCAAACTTCACGGGAGGGGGGAAACATTGGAAAAAAGTAGCTGGAAAAGGAAGTAAAAAGCAAAAAGTTAAAAAAAAATGCAACGCTGCTGAAGTGAATGAATGAATGATTGAATGAAGTTGCATTGTATACTATCAAACAGGGCATTGAGAACTGCCAACTGTTTGTGGTTGTTCCTTTGGGGATGACCGCATGACACAGAATAATCACATTTTCGTATTCTCAGTTTTATGGCAAAAGTTTATTTCATCTCTTTTTACCTTACTTTTGCTGCTTAGCGATTTGTATCCGCAAAAGTCATGAATAGTTGAAAACAAACTGCGCTCGACTAACCGCTGCAGCTAGCGAATTGGTCAGCGTGGTCCACTTTAGTTTGTATGTTTTTAAATTTACATACAAACAAGTTAAATTTTCTCATTTCTACAAAAACCTCAAAAAAATTCGACTGCAAAAATTATCTACATTTTTTCTGTTTGCCTCGCTCCAAAAGCCATTTGAGCGCACCATTTTTTCCTAGAAATCATTTTTCAATTGCAACATTTCTCTGCGCATTCAATAGACATGCATGCCAGCCACCAAAAAGGAAACCCAACCAGCGCATCTAGTGGAGGCGAAAGTAAATGAAATCACAAAAAAAAAAACTGATACCTGCTATGTAGCAGCGCAAGTCAAATCGAATGAAAACTCATTCGAGCCCACACTCGCTGAATAAAAAGCGCGCAGTCAATCCTTTTTTTGTCATTTTTTTCTCATACTTATTCTTACAAAAACAAATCTAGCCCATAAATTATGCTACAGCCAGCTTTTGAACTCTATATAAAATGCTGAAACTAATTCTCTCTACGCTGCAGCGCAGGCAATGACAGCGACCGCATGAGCGGGCAGAATAGCACTTAAGCGGAAATAAACTTGACCACTCCCATTCATACTTGTACCAACGGAATTACCTACTTTAACGTAGACAACTTTCGGCGACTTGGCAAAAAGTTATGGTCAACAGCTGCTGGCCGTTTTCGTTGCAAGTACTTAGTAGCAAATAAATTTCGGTAAGTGTGCGCTTGAGGGAGGATGCCGGGTTAGGGTGATTCTAAAAAATATGAAAACCTAAATTTTGTATAAAATTTTTGTGTACAAAATAATGACTTCCAACAGAATTTTAAAATTTTGAAATTATTTTTAAGGGTCGCTAAAAATATTAAAATTTAACAAATTTCAAATACTCACACAAGTGACCACGTGTTGATTTTTTTTAATATTCGTAATGTTTTTCGAGCTATGGATTATTTTTCTATAAAAATACTGTCCAAGCTTTAACCAAAACCATATAAATCACTGTTTCAATGTTAATGCAAAATTNAATGAAAAAAAAAAATTTTGGAGACTGCTTTGGCACTTTTTTTTTATAAACAAGTGCAACTAACAAAAACTGGCTTGCTTTTTTTTGAAATTTTGTTGTGAACGGTCTCCCGCGTGTTATTTCATAAGAAATTTATGTCTATATGGAAAAAAGTGCAAAAATCAGTCACCAAAAAAATTCTCAAAAGTCATCGCGATTTTTTAGGCGGTTGAAACTTGCATTTTATTAGACTAAAATTGTGTGGGCTAGTTATAAAACAGCATACCAGAAAATGTGAAATTTTTAAGAAAATTTTTGAATTTATCTAAATTTTACGCTAAGATTGAAACTGTGATTTGCATAGAAAAATAAAAAAAATACATTGTATTTTGTTATCATAGTGAAAAAAATTACATTTTTAAGGACCACCCTAATGAGGGTGTTGCCCAAAAGCTCGCGTTGATGGTGAGGCTTGAGACTGAAATAAATTTTACTCAAATACTACTTGTAGTGTAAAGAGCAAAAATTAATATAAAAATCGTATTTAGGTGCATTAAAAGTTTCGCTCCTCAACAAGTAAAAGAAATTTTTGGCGTTGAGAAGAAATATTGGAAGTACTTCAACTATAATTCATTTTATTTTTCAAAATATGCCAGCGAAAATGCTGTGTTGCAATTGAAGTCATA
>NW_016176398.1:0-1867 GCF_001687245.7 Rhagoletis zephyria
TGAAATTTTTTATTAAAAACTAAAATAAGTAAAAGGTGTGCTAGTCACAAATGTAGTATAGTTATGACGAAATTAAACCAAGAAAATATGTATGTACTTACTTGAGTCACACAAATTATAAAAAATGTATAATAAAAATATTTTCAATTATTACCTCGTACTACTGATCAGAACCGCTTAGGTAAAACGCCGCCGTACAGTGGTTCAAAACTGGAATTCATTGTTGAAAATAGTCTAGAGCCGCGATCTTCAATCGTTTTGTTGAATAAAATTTAGAAGTGACCTGTTGGGCCAGATCTTTTAATTGTTATCTGTTTATATTAAATTCTTTTGAGCAAAGTAATATTTAAGAATAAATCGATGATTATCGTTCAAAATGTGTGTCGATAACAGCTAAAGAGGCGAGATCATTTCTTTTTTTAAATTCATTAATACACCATTTACCAACACTACCTGCAAATCAAGACAAATGCTGGCAATAACAAACAATACGCCAGCCAACGTTAGTGAGAACGAACAACTCAAGATGCGAACCCAAAGCAAAAATGCATTAAGCCGACTAACTATAAAACATCAATGCTAGCCGCGACGATTCTCAAATGCACAACAGCGCCGCTCTGAACAAGCGGAGCAACTAATTTTTTGTCTGTTGTTTATTTCACAAACAAAAGTTTAAATTAGCAATGCTACTAAACTCAGTTCTGATTGGAGCGTCACACGGTCGCGACGTATTTTCGCACGTGCGGCAAATTATTTGATAATACTGATAAAATAAAAGATCAACGAACTTATTATTCCACAAAAGTGCTCAAAAGAATGCATGATAAGAAAAAATAAGAAAATATTAAGAAGTTATGAATGCAAATATTTTTAATAAGTAAAACAAAAACATTGTCGCGGTCAAACAAAAAAAAAAATCCCCTCAGTGCACATTCACGACTTTTTCGTCAGAACTGAACATAGTCAAATACATACATACATATATATGATTATATGTATGTATAGTTCATATGCATATATTTCATAATTTAAAAAACCCCAAACTTAATAAGGAAATTAATTAAAATGCAGTACAACAAAGTTTATTGGCTTCTACTCATCTTCTCATCATTGCAATCGACGTTTGCACGTAAGTTAAAAAAAAGTTACAGGAGAAAAGGACTTCTACTTTATATGCAGTTATATTTTCAAATTACAACAGTAAAACTAATTATGAAACATTTTTTTCGAATTATCTTGCACAATTTTTATGTGAGCAAGTGTAAAATAAAGTTATTGCATTCAAATCAACTGAAAAACCGGTAAATATTGCAGCTAATGAATTTCTCTTCTACTTTCACGCTCATCGCGCAAACCGGACAAAACTTGTACATGGCATTGTAAATATTTGTGTAAATAATAATCAAATGAAAAAAAAAACAACAATATAAATAAACAACACCAGAATATTATTCCTGCCTGACACCCTACAATACGTATGGTCGTTGTGTGCCTTACAATAAATGTGGATTCCTTCAAAAACTCTTCACGCAGTATGGTCTGTCACTGCCACAAAACTATTTAGCGGATATACAAAAATCTCGATGTCAAGGAAGCACACCTGGGGTAAGTACGCATAGCGTTTTTTTCAGCTATCTGTTTTGTCGAGCCTATTTGAATAAAATCGATGGCATATTTTTCACCAATTATGAAGATTAATTCTCTCAGGCTGTCAGGTTACGAAAAAACTGTGTTTTAGTGGTGCGGCAAATGTTAAAGCTATTTTTAACCGGCTTCAAAAAAAAGAAGGAGGTAATCAGTTCTTCGGAATATTTTTTGTTTTTTTTTTGATGGTTTTGTTTTTATGTATGTTACTGCATAACGTTGG
>NW_016176398.1:1967-9251 GCF_001687245.7 Rhagoletis zephyria
CTCAAATTCGGATTCATCTTAACTGATGTTGTATCGAGTAATTACATGAATAACTCGAGTAATTACATAAATATTAGATACGTACATGTAAAGGCGTACATGTGCACATTATCGTGCCCCACTGTCAATTAAAAAATAAAATCTGAACTAAAATTATAAAATTTATTAAGTATATTTTAGAAAATCCGACAAAATATTTCGGTAAAATATTGGTTTACTTGAGGTCGACCCAATTTAAAATTCATACTTTTGAAAATCGAGGTTTTTAAATACAAGGTTTCTGTTTTATAGATTAATAAATTCACCCCAGATGATAGAAGAGTTTAAGCTAAAAGGCTTGCATAAAAATGTTTAATAATTTTATTAGCGGAATAAAAGTAAAAATATTTTTAGAGGCCTTTTCATATTTTGGCGGAAGGTTCAAGATATAATAAGTTTTATAATTCCGTTGAAAAGACCGCAACTTTTTTGGTGAGCCTTTCTAATGTATGTACATATATGACAATACCATATATTGTATTAGTTATGAAATGAGGCATTTAGCGAATTCAGTTATATGCATGCGATCATTTAAATTTTTTTAATCTTTGCAAATGTTCCTTTTTTTTGCAATTAATATAAAATTTGAAGACAAATTAACAAAACNGTTGAAAAGACCGCAACTTTTTTGGTGAGCCTTTCTAATGTATGTACATACATATATGACAATACCATACATTGTATTAGTTATGAAATGAGACATTTAGCGAATTCAGTTATATGCATGCGATCATTTAAATATTTTTAATCTTTGCAAATGTTCCCTTTTTTGCAATTAATATAAAATTTGAAGACAAATTAACAAAAGTGCTGGAGCACACAAGCAAGTTTTATAATAACATTTTATTTGAGCCTTATTTCCTTATTTAATCTTTTCTTTAATTTAAATAATGAAAAAAGTGTATTCTGTTCATACCTACATATGTATACGTACATACTCGTTTACTCATCTCATTGCATCAACGTGTCCGATATCGTGATATGTATGGGCCGAATTAAAAAACAGTAATTATCAAATGCTTGTAACACTAAATTAAGCTGTTACATGCAGACATTTATTTGAATCTGAAATCGGTATTTGAAAGAATGGAAAAAATATTTTTATACTCTTTTCCAATTCTCCGATACACTTATATTTAATTTACAAACATATATGTACATATTTTTTACCCAAAGACCTAAGTTTGTATCATTTATAAAATGAATTGAATATTACCTTTCTAAAATTAGAAAAATCGGCTAGTCGACTTTTGTTAGTATTTCGAGAAAGTAGAGAATTTTGGTTACTTAGGAACCACCATTAACACCGATAATAATGTCAGCATAGAAATCCCACGCAGAATCACTCTTGCCAATAAGGGCTAATTTGGACTACGTAGGCAATTCAGAAGTAAGACTTTGCGGAAGATTTACGGGCTTTTTCGCATTGGTGACAGCGAGTACTGCAGACGATGAAATAATGAGCTGTATGAGCTTTACAACGACATGGACACAGTGCGGGTGGTAGCAGAGGAAGAGGGAGGCTCCATTGCGATGGAAGGACCAAGTGAAGAAGGACTTGGCTTCACTTGGCGTCAGTTGGCACAAAAGAGAAACGGCTGGCGTGCGTCTAAAAGCCAAATAAGGAAATGAAGGACTTCGTTAAAAAATATACACACGAAACAAATTTTTTTTATTTTAATCTATCTAGAATTATTCTTGTACGAAGATTTTTGAATCCAAATATTATTACCAAATCTCCCTTATTACGACTTCACCTCTGCTGAAAAGGCATTTTTTAATTGACTTCCAAAAAAGGAGGAGGTTATCAGTTCGTCGGAATATATATATTTTTTTAATGCATGTTGCCGCATAACTTTGGACCACGTCAACCGATTTCGATAATTCTTTTTGCATCGGAAAGGTAGTGTCTCTATCCTCGCTAAGATCCTGTTGCCATTTACTTTCGTCCTGTGAAATTTTAAATGTATGTATATAAATAAATTACCTTAAAAATAGTCCTATTAGGCTTAGGTATTGCGTTTTTAAGAAGCTCGGCCAAACACTAACATATGTGTAAGCGCCAATCTATTATTATTATTATTATTATTGCGTTTTTATATACTAGGTTAAAGCGCAGTTAGTCAACGACGTAAATCTTGTTGTAGCTTAATTCTAACAACTTAATATTTTTTTTAAACAACCTTAATACTCCTATATACATACTGAGGTCTTCCTAAAGACGCTACTGTGTCGTAAAAATTCTTTACTTGATCTAACTATGCACATTAATACCTTTCAGATACATATCTGCTGTGATGATACTCTTTCACTNTTTCTTTAATTTAAATAATGAAAAAAGTGTATTCTGTTCATACCTACATACATATGTATGTATACGTATCTACATACTCGTTTACTCATCTCATTGCATCCACGCGTCCGATATTGTGATTTGAATATTCGAGAGAACGACTTTGCGGAAGATTTACGGGCTTTTTCGCATTGGCGACGGCGAGTACCGCAGACGATGGTATGATGAGCTATACATCGGCAGCTTTACAACGACATGGACATAGTGCTGGTGGTAGCAGAGGAAGAGGGAGGCTCCATTGCGATAGAAGGACCAAGAAGGACTTGGCTTCACTTGGCATTTCCAGTTGGTATCAATTGGCACAGAAGAGAAACGACTGGCATGCTTTGTTGAACTTGGCTAAAATCGCTTAAGCGTATAAATGCCAAATAAGAAGAAAAAGGACTTCGTTTGAAAATATATATGTATACGAAACAAATTTTTTTATTTTAATCTAACCCAGACATTTTTCTTGCTGTTGTTTATTCAGATTTGTATAAACTCTAGCCGATTTGTAGGAAAAACTATTTCCTAGATAATCATTAAAATGAAGAGTTTTTAAAGTTTGACAGACCCATACATATAATCTTGTTTCTGCTTCTTCTTATTTGACACTGCAATCGGGTGTGAGTCTGGACCGAGAATAGAAAACTTCACCGATGGTCTTTCTCCTTAACGAAGTTACGCCTATTTTTAACACCAATCGCAGCTGGATTTTTCTGGCGCACTTTTTTTCATTGCTCACTCATGAACGGCGAGTTGAAGGATCTTTTCATGGAATCATCATCATCCGTCGTGTAAATGTTTTCCATAGAACAGTTCTTTCCAAAGCCCCAAGAGCCCCCTTATATTTTTTCGACTTCAGCACCATTTCTGCGCTATATATAAAAAGATGCGATATTTGAAGATTGTGATGTTTGTTCGCTCTGCTTCTCAACCCAAAATAGCACCTGTTGGCAAGAATATTTTCGAATCCAAATATTATTACCAAATTTCTCTTATTACGACTTCACCTCTGCTAAAAAAAGAAATTTTTTACTGTAACGATTCCAGTTAGGGGCTACTCGTTGGACTGACAGAAATTGGATCATTATTTTTCTTTTGAGGCTCAAACTGATGTTGGGCAGAGTTTCTGATAGGATACTCAATATGCAGGCAAGATACTGGATAGGCATTTTTAGTGCTGTAAATCTTGTTGTAGCTTAATTCTAACAACTTAATATTTTTTTAATGCAACCTTAATACTCCTATATACATACTCACGTGTTCCTAAAGACGCTACTGTATCGTACTATGCATATTAATACCTTTCAGATACATATCTGCTGTGATGATACTCTCTCCCTAACCACCGCCCCAATGCCACCAACGGATCCTACGCCACCAATCTTTGGTGGCAGCGATGAGAATGATTTAAATTATGTTGGATCAATGAATCAAAATGGCTTGAAGATATTGCGTGCACAAAAATGTGGCAATGCTGGTGGTGAACGTGTCTCACATGGTAAAGATGTTAATTTGAGCGAGTTTCCTTGGATGGCACTCTTGATTTACAATAGTGAGGACGATCGTTTTAAGTGTGGTGGCTCACTTATAACCGAAAATTTCGTTTTGACTGCAGCGCATTGCATGGTGGGCGTGGCTGAGAAAATGTAAGTTAGTAAGATAGGAAGTTTGTGAAATTTTGTGTTTTATCTCATAAAATTATATTTGCTAAATAGTTACATATAAGCATCTTTGATTTAACGCATATTTCTCCCGGCACTAGTATTGGCGTTCGTTTGGGTGAACATGATTTGTCTGAGGAAGAAGACTGCATAACTGTTCATAACTCGCGGCGTATTTGTGCGCCGCCTATCGAAGACATTGGTGTAGAAAGGACTATACCTCACCCAGGATACAACAATGCGCGCAAAACCAATGATGTTGGCTTGGTAAAGCTGAACCGACCGGTGCATTTCCAAAGTGAGTGTTGAAATTTTATAAATACTTTGATTTCGTTAATACTCTCAACTAATTTTGCAGAGCATATTAAGCCAATTTGTTTGCCAATCATTCCCGAAGCTGGACAAATACCCACAGACCGACGCTTCTTCATAGCCGGTTGGGGTGGCACCGAAAATAGCAAAACTTCGAATATATTGCAAAAAGCGTTGGTGCCATTTAAAACACGCGAACAATGCCAAATGATCTTTCGGCGAACTCGCATCAACGAAAATCATCTCTGCGCTGGTGGCGACGGACTAATTGACACATGCAAAGGCGACTCTGGAGGTCCGCTCTTCTACTTGGCACCGTACAGTGGGCCACAAAAAACTTTACGCTATGTACAATATGGTATTGTTTCCTTTGGTGGTACTGAATGTGGCAGTGATAAAAATTCGCCTGGTATCTATGCCAACGTAGCGCACTTTATGCCTTGGATAACCAGCCATATTGTTTAAATTAATTGACTGTCTTTATTTGTAAGATGTTTGTGCAGAATTTATTGCTTAAAGAAATGATTTTATACTTGTATTTATAGTATTTATTGACAAAGTAGAATAGATTAATAAAACCTATATAACACTGTGGAACACAAAAAAAAATAGAGTGCGCATTTATCAGGTTTGATAGCTGTTGGCCATACGAACAAAAAAAAAAAAAATAATAATTTCATGATCCAAAAATCTGACTATAGAGCCGATTCTTTTTTCCCCAATTTTGAAAATTTATCGTTTTTTTAAGACTATATTTGTGGAAAATAGCATACATAGGCCAAAAACGATGATTTTTAGGTAGTTTTTTTTTAAGAGATAATCAAGTAAAATTTTTTCTTTATCTGACGTTCGGGCAGACCTTATACCAACGCGACGTCTACGACTTTGAGCTCGCAGTAGTTTCTTGTGGTTTGGACAGGCATCAGGCATGAGTTCATCCGACAATGTCTGCACAGAGTCGGGCGGTGGTTCATTGGTTTTGTCCTCCTCGACTGGGGACTCGTCGATTTACTTTCTCCACTGGTTTCTGTGTTGTTATAATTCAACAGTGTGGAAAAGTGTCGCCTCCATAATTTAAGCATATTCTGGTCAACTCTTACAAGAATTCACCCTGGCCTTGGAACGTTTCGGAAAATGCCTAAAGACCATGACAGACGTGGCAATATTTCCAACAATTCCATGTAATTCGACGTCAAATTCAGTAACAGAAATTTTATTTCGATGTGTGAACAGCCAAAAAGACGATTTATTTTGGAACGAATTCCCGTCATCCCTTGTCAAGTTTGGTTTGCAGACAAACCGGTTTTGGCGTTGTGCCATCCTCAGTGTCATGTTTCGTTCGTTTCGACACCGAAGACGGCACAACTCCGAAACTGGTTTGTCTGCAAACCAAACTTGACAAGGGATGACGGAAACTCGTTCCAAAATAAATCATCTAACCACCCTGTCGGAAAAATCAACCAACACCAACAGCCAAAAATACCTTCCTGTCACATTTCCGAAATCAGTTTCATAAATAAATGTTGCAGGATGTGACTTCAATTGAGAGAGCACAAATCGATTTCGGAAATATATTTCAACTTGCTCTGCTGCACTAGCTATTTACAATTCGCCTTTCGGAAATAAAAAAAAACCCTCTTTCAAAAGACACCATACGTGCACGGTGTGAATGCTCATATAATTGCTTTCTGAAATTTCACAATTTGATAGCCTTTTCGTTATATGTATATGTATTGCATTGCCACGTCTGGCACGCTCTTAACTTTCGTCACGAAATTTTGGGTAATTTTCCCGTCGGCCAAATTTCAAGCTCTTTTCATTAACATATTCCTGTTTTTGTTACAGAAAATGCGTTCCGTTTTCCTCTTCAACTCCCTATGTCCATACCAAATATGTAGCTCGCGTTTTGCCCGATCGCACGTGGAACTGTAGGCGACATCTTTTTTTCTGCAGCGGCGTGACGTACCGAATGAAACCAGCTTTGCTCTCAGGCTCTCTGAAATCCAACTACTTCTTCGGAAAAAGTAAAAAATTTCAAAGAAAATCTACTCTCCTATTCCTGTTAATAAATGTAACATAACAAAAACTAGTTGAAAACAATTGTAGGGTTCCCCCAAACAAACCTATCATATAAAAATTCATTTACATAATAAATAATTTGAATTGAACCTTGAACCTTGAACCTCTTAGAACACCTCAAAAATATCCTAAATGATAAAACTGAAGATATATTAACACTCTTTCGTTTGACACCCATATTTTAATATTTCATATAAATTTTGTATAATTTTATTAAATTCGCCTTTTGAAACAGATGGCAACCTTCTTCAAAAGTATTTTCAAACAAAAGTCTTCTTAAGAAATTGTGATACATATTAAAATTAACTGATAAATTAAGACGATTTTTTTTTTTAGCACGTGGTAAGTGAGCAAATATAGTTCAGATATAAGAGAAAATTATAGGGGCACCATATTTTGACAAGTTTTAACATGTTTATTTTGTTGATATTTAATTTTGGTTATTTTTTTTATAGGAATACGTAGTTCATTCTTTAACGAAACCCGTGTAAATCCAAGTTTGAAACTTTGACAATATTTAGAAAAAATTCAAAAAACTTTCGTAAAATTTTCGAGCTTTTTAAATTAGATTTACTAGACAGATTCTGCAGTTTTGTTTGTTAAATTTTAGTGGAATAAAGTACAAGTTTTAAATTGCTAAAAATTACGGTTGATTTTTAAAGAATTGACTATATTTTTATAAAAAATAACCTAAATTAATTAACAACAAAATTAATATACTAATACTTATGAAAATATGGTGCGTCTATAATTTTTTCGACCACGGTATGTAAATTACTTGTTCTGCATAATAATTAACACTTATATATTTTAATCTTAATTCTAATCCTAATCGTAATCGTTACTAACCACCCT
>NW_016176400.1:0-9250 GCF_001687245.7 Rhagoletis zephyria
ATTTTTATTGAAAATTCAGTCGCTGTCAGTACAATAAAATTGTGGGCTTTAGGATAATGGAAAGAAAGACCATCAGGACACTGCCTACCGACTATATCTTACCAAAGATCTTGAACACAAACCTCGCACAACATTCTCAAGCTGCGGCTACTTTATTCGGCACGTGATTTAGTATTTAGAGGGAATGGGTGTATTTACAAAGAAAAAAGTTGCAATATTCCCATTGAGCATTTCAATTTTAAGCTATCCTGTCGCCTACCAGACCATAGAAGCGCTTTTCAGGCGGAAATATTTGCAACTAATGAGGCGGTGAACACTTTCTGAGTTAGCTAGGCTGCCATTTAAACGCTCTTCTCTTGAAGAAAGTTGGCCTACGAATTATTTGAGTGCCAGGGCATATAGGGAAATAAGACAGTAGATGAACTAGCGAGTAAATGGGTCCCACACAGTAGACATAGTCGGTGAAAATTGGAAATCAAAACTAGAATTATACAAATGCATTACCATGAATCTAAGCAAAGGTGTATTGTAAGGGATTACCAGACATAAATGGAATAACTACGACCCGTTTGAAAGCTTGTCTCTGTTAGAAATGAGGAGGAGAATAACTTCAAATTCACGGCTGTCCCGTGAAAGTACATTCCGAAAGAAGTGGTATATGTACCTTCAAAAATTTCTGCCACAGCTACAAAGTCCTGGGATCGAAGTAGTACCATAGAAAATGGAGATTGCTTATTTATTTTCACCAGATTAGAAAACCATTTTAAACCAACGAAGCAACCATCGTAGTCTGATTTTTGAAAAATCTACGAAAAACCAATCATTGAATCCGAGAATGCGAAAAATCGGACTACGGTGAGTTCAACAACAGCTCTTAATAACTCAAATGCTCGTAGTGAAACACGGTAATGGTGGTTATGGAAATGGTTAAGTTTTCTATTAGATATAAACTTCCACACTTGACTTTCAGCAATACTTTTAAGAATGCTTCGGATATTAGTTTAATAATAAAAAAAATAATACTACCATTTTATCAAATTTGCAAACCAAACTTTCGTATTTTCAAACTCAGTGGATTTGTGATAGTTGTATTAACTACATATATTCACATGCATCCCTTTTTTTGATAAACTCGTGCCTCACTGATTTTCAACAAATTGGTTTACAAGTGGCACACAGATGACAAATGGGCGCCACAGCAAATCGCATTAAGACATACTGTTTTTTTTTTTTATTTACATACATACTCGGACATACGTGTGTATGTATGTACTATTTATGTATATGTTCAAATATATATCCGAATCATGTAACATGGCTAGACCCCGACCAACAGCGAAATTATTGTCAACTTGCCAACGGAAAGCAACACATTGTTAGAATCCACAGGTTTACAGGTGCATTTGCTCATACATATTTATATCATTATGTATACTATACATATATACGTACAAACATGCATAGTACAAATGTAGTTATGCACTCGTATAAAGAAATATACGCAATTAATCATGTGCAACATGGCTGTATAAAATGCGACGTAAACAAATAAAGAAACGAAATCCAATGAAATGCATTTGTAGGCGGCGCAATGCCATAAATAATTATAGTTAATACTCGTATACATACATATGTATGTATTTATATGTACCTACAAAGTAATAAATGCTTTATAATTTGCACTTGCCATTTGTGGCTATTTTGCTGAACGCCGGCAATAAATTTCATTGTGGGTGAAATTTGTCAATTTTTTTGTTCCGCTGTCGTTTGCAGCTCTATTAGAATTTATTAAAACAATCGATAGCAATATTAAGTCTCGCGTCGCTTTAAAATTTAATTCAATTAAAAATTTAAAGTTTAAATTGTACTTCAAAAAATTTCTCCACAACGTAAATCGTAAATTAAAAGTTTTACGTTATGTAATTTAAAAAAAAAGTTGGTTTTCACCAGGTTAAATTACTGTACAGTTGCACAAAAATATATATTTGAATAAAAATTTTCAAGAATATTCAAGGATAAAAACTTGAAAAGAAATTTTTGAGGTGTTTTACCAGAGATTTGTTACAAAAAAGTCGTTTGATACCCATATTTCTGGACGTTATTACCTTTTTTTGAAACCATTCTCCTTATCGAAACTCTATATGTAGTCCCTTAAAAAAATCGTGACGTTCTGTGAAAAAACTAAAACACAGATTTGCTATATTTGAGCTGTAGTTTCGCGCAAATATTGATTTTCTCATGTGTTAAAAAAAAATCAATCAAAAAAGTATAAAGCACGCTGATACTAACAGCGATGATCCTTAACCCCTATATATATGTATGTTCTGGAGCATGAAGGCAGAGGAATGCAATTTGGATTGGTGTTAGTACATATAACAATTTATATAATACTATATTTTTGTAAACGATTGAAATGAAAAAGAACAGCATCGATATTCAAGGGTAAAAACTTTAAAGGACATTTTTGTACAATTTTAGATTTATAAGATTTTTTTGGAAACACTATTCTTGTTGAAACTTTAAGGTCGTTTTATATTCAAATAAGGCGTTTTATATTCAAATAAGGTTCTTTGTTTTGCTGTTATACTAAGCCAAGCATGTATTGTATAGGTCGCACTTTTATTTCATAACTTTCCTCTTAAAAAGTTATTCGATATTTTGAACTGTAGACATTTTATAAGGGCTAAATAATAAACTATAGAGACAAAACTTGTTGTTTTTGCCTATAGTTTTAAAAATTAGGTGGAATACTTACCCAACAAGGAGAGCAAACCACAGGCCAGCCATATAATAAAGCTAACACCAACGGAACCAGTACGAACTAGTAGACCTGAAGGTGACACAAATATTCCAGACCCTGAAAGTTAAAAATTTTGTAATTGTTAAATGAGTAATGCAAACACAGAAAAATGTTGTTACATAAGTATATACATATAAACGACAGGTATTGCAATACATATACATAATTTTATACATACTGTAGTAGTCAGATAAAGGAAAGCTTCTTAAAAATTACTGTATTCGTAGTAGTTTCGACACAAGTTTCCACCAAGAAATGTGGTTTGGGTGGAATTTTATACTTTAGGTTTAGTGAATTGGTATTGATTTATTGAAATTTAAACGCTTCTGAATAAGTAGTATCATGAGGGAATATTTCGAGACCTCGTTAGATGCTCTGTTTGGTTTGGCCATTTATCGCATTTTTTAAGATGACTCCCCGCTATCCCATAGGGCAAACTTCAGGCACACCATTAGGGTTAAATGAAAAAATTACAAAGAATATTGGAGCCCTTTTCTACTTACGGTTCTCAACAGGTAACGGTATATTTGCATTAAAAGGACATACGCAGGCCCGGTAATTACGCAGAGATTGAAATCCGAGAGTGAACTGCTAAATACCCAGGAAGAAGGAAGCGGCAAAAAATGTTAAATACTGCCGCATTCTTCTAAACTCGATGACGGCTACGATTTCTGCTCCCACGAGGGACACCTCAAATATTGATTACAATTTAAGTGTCCTTTTACTTTTTTACAATTTTCACTAAATTTGTTTGTGAATTGACACTTTTTAAACAGGAATAAAAAATTTATTACTCATACGCCATGTCGCACAAAGACCTTTATTTGAGAGTTTTTGCTAACTCTAACCATTTTTTATAGCTAAATCGTATATTTGATGGCATTTGGCGTTTGGTATATTTAATTTTTTAGTATTTTTGCTTGTTAATATTCTAACATAAATGGTATTGATAGCATTTATCTGATCACCGCTCTAAGTATGTAAATGCATACAATAATTAAAATGAAGATATGAATTATTAAATGAAACAAAAGTGACCTAACGTTTTACATTTGAAAATTTCCAAATCGAAACGAACTTGTGAACTTTTTTACTAACGCGTTGTTTAATGCAACACTTTTTACATTTTTATTTTTTAACTCCCTTCAAAATATTTTCAATCCTCTTCTAACACCAAACTAAAATATTCGAAATGTTTAAACTAAAGATTCACTAACACTTTTTCGTTTGACACCCATATTTTAATATTTTCTATGACTGCCTCGGAATCCTCGGAAAAATATTTTCAAACTACAATCTTCTTAAATCCCTTTCGTCTTATATCGATATTGTGATACATATGTACATATTTCGCTTAATACATAATTTAAGTTTGATATTTGTAGCTTAGAAATAAAGCTTTTCAAAACCATTTCGATTGATATCCATATTCATTTATCTTAAGTTAATAAATTTTTTACAGGTGGCAACGCTTTTCATGTCCTAAGCTACTAGGTATAAACCTTCTACTCGCCAAGATGAACACATGTTTCCACAATCGCACCATGACAACATACCGTGTACTGGTAACAAACTTTCTAGTTTCTAGTAGTTTTAGTTTGAGTTGAGTATTCCCAGTGGGAATTAGGAGCACGTAATAATACCTTATTAGCAACTTACTCTTCACCTGGCAGTCATTACCATTTCCCTGCCGAACGTCCCTTACTTTTACAAAGGCATGGCCGCCTTATGTAAGTAGGAATTTAGAATGTACATTTGGTATCAGACATACTTCTGAGCCGCTTTACAAAGTAAGTTACGTGTAATGCAGAGAAGTCGCTCGGAGTAGTTCGGCGCTTGGAGATAACTTCGGCTGCACGTTACTTTGCAACTGACAACGTAATGTGTCGTTGGAGGTGTTCATTTTGTGCTTTACTAGTAGATGACATTGGTCATGATGACAATTTTGGTACTAAAAACTGAAAGAAAACATGGCTTACCTCGTAAGGTGCTTACCTATTTTCCCAGTGGGTTATTTTGAGTTGTGACTCTTTTGAAGACGGTGTGCGATATGTACATATATATATTTGTTGTCATATTTTAGTCATTAGGACGCTCGGCCTGAAGATAGTACAAATCGATTTCAACCAGATTTAAAGTATTGAATACCTTTTAAAAGATTTTATTACGAATGAAATTATTTTTCAATTGAAGGTCAACATTTGTTGGCAACCAAATACTTTTTTCGTTGCATCTGTTTTCTGGTCTACTTATTCAGACATATTATTCAAGTAAATAGAATAATCACCATTTGCAAAAAAAAAAAATACACTTAAGCGTGAACTTCTGTCAGTCAAATCTTCCTTCTTTCCCTTCTTTCGGCAGAAAAAAAATCGCTAAAGCATTCTTGTTGCATTTATTTCAGTCAATGGAGATCCAAAAACCATTAAAAAAATAATAATCAAGTATTTGCCTTAAAACGTTTATTTAGGCGAAAAAGTACCGACATTACGCATTTACGGGTATATGAGCATGAGTGGTTATTTTTACAATTTCGCGATGGAATCTTGTTCTTTATACAAAAGATAATGCATTTTCTAAGAGAGGTGAACCACCATTTTCGACCAAAAACGCTTTTTTGTAACAACTCGTGAGATTTGCTCATATTCATTTCAGTAGCTTCTGTGAATCTGGATTAAAATTGTTTCCACATATGTACGTACGTTTATATGAACATATCCACATACATACATACATGCACGTTTTTATACATGCATACAATATGTGTGTAAGTATATGTGATTGCATGAATATTATTTATGTATTTCACTTTTACATTCCATTATATATTCAGATTTATTCCTCCTTTGGCGCCACTTATAGCCTATTGCCTGACACGCAATTCGAGTGTGCCATATAAATAAGCAGAAATCGGAAAATTAAATACTTAATAAAAAAAAACTTTACTAATCTACATATCGCTCCTTTACTTCAATAGTAACACAACTCAAAAAAATAAATAAATCTCGAGAAGAACGGCTATAAAATTTTGAATTTATATATCGAGGGCTTATATTCAATATGGATGAATGGTGTTTCGTTTTTAATATTTACAATGTTTTTCAAGCAAAAATTTTTTTTCTCATTTTTTATAAAAATATGGTTCATACTTTAACAAAAACTATATAAACCACATTTTCAAGTTTTTTGCAGAACTTAGAAAATTTTTTTAGAATTTTTTTGGGTATACAGTTAACAAGTTTATAAAATTCTAGTAAAGTAAGTGCAAGTTTTGAGCGGCTAAAAATCGAATTGATTTTTAAAAAAAGTTGGTTAAAAAGCTCGAAATTTAGATACAATTTTTTGGAAATTCATCCATTTTTGACCTCCACTGTATCTGCAGTTTTTACAAAAATAAGATTCCTATATAAAAATCGATCTTAGACTTAACTGTCATCGATGATGTTAATTTTCGCCTTGTATATTGCGTGTCAGAGGAATTGACTATTGACTTTATAATTTTTTTTTATCCATTTTTGACCGCCACTGTATCTACAGTTTTTACAAAAATAAAATAAGGAATTAACTATTGAATTTCAAAATTAAAAGTGCAGCCAGTGATGACAGTTAAATCTCAGATGAGTTCTCACATCAGAAAGTAGTTTTTGTATAAACTGCAGATAGGTCTTAATGAATATAAGCAGTGTGACCAGGTTACCCTTTTTGAGGCTAGATTCGGTCTCACTTCGTGGCTTTTTTTTGGCTTACTTACTTACTTACTACTTAAAATATTCATAGTAAAATTCGGACCGGAACTTATAAAAATAATTACCATATTAAAAATACTTAATATTTCAAAAGACCACTGTTTACCGTCCAAATTTTGCAATAACAGAGAAAAGTACCATTTCCTTGAGAACATACTTTCTTAGGCTAAAAAAAAATAGTACTACGAAATTTGCCCTAAACTGTATTTTTGAAACAATTGATTTGTTGGCGTATTACTAGTGCACTCTGATGTAGAAAACAATCATATTTCTATTCGAAAATTTGTTTGGTTTTTCGTATCCTAAACTGAACTCCATTTTGCATACCTTAAAGTAATTTAGCTGTTATTAACCTGAAAGATGTTATTCTCTATTCTGTTGGGAACGATTTAAAAATTTATTGAAATAAAATCGTCTTCGCGGAACTTATCGAGTGGGCGAAGACTTTTAAATGAATGAATATGCTGACTTCTTTTTGACTTCATCTTTCACCTTCATCTAACCTTTACAAGTGACGGCCTCTGCGGCTGAATGGCGTACTACCATTCCGTAGAACCTGTGTTCGATCCCGTCAGGCAATGGCAAATCTCGGAGTGTATTTCTACCAAGGAAAAGCTTTTCATAAAAACCAATTGGCGTTCGGAGACGGTGTAAAACTGTAAGTCGCTCCATTTGATTAGCAGCATCAAATTAGAGGAGAAACACGACGAAGGACTTGGCAGAAGTGTAAGCGCCAAAATATTATTATTCATAATCTTTACAAGTACGTAGTAGATAAATATTTTGGCGCCAGCCAACCGCTCTTGACACCAAATGAATTTTCATTGGTTCTCTAACATTTTTAGTGCTACATCCATAAACAATGGTAAATTTATTTAAAAAAAAACATGCTCAAAATAAAATATGTGACGATATAAATAGGATGAAGAAAATCAGAAATAAATACAAAGCAAAATAAATATAAAGCATTTTATGGAGGCAATCGACTGAGAGCAGGGTCATGATGATCTTCAATTTGGTCCATGTGTTCTTGAAAAAATATACAACGTACAACAAACCAATTTAATTTTTTTTTAAGGTGTGCTGTTTACTGCACTAAATTGGCGTGACAAAATGCACGCACGCCGAAAAGTACTATGTATTTATATACTTACATATGCACTTTAAACTAAGTACATATGTATGTACATTAGGGTGGTCCAAAAACAGTGAAGTCGGAATTGTAATGCTCTCACCCCCTAGGATTGTTCTATATCGAAAAAAGTATACCCCCATTTTTTTATTTTGAAATCAAAAAATATTTAGAGGTCGCTCACAGCGCTCAAAGTTTTCCATGCATTTTTATATCGGAAAAATAAATTTTTTGGTAGAAATGGTAAAGAATTCTTGAAAGTCAATATTTTTCGATCGTAGAACTCGGGTTCTCTTCAGGAGACTTTCAATAATAATACCCAATTGTTTATTTAACCATTGTTTTAATATTAACGATTTTTTATTTTTCCCCCACTGCATTTTTCGGAGTTTTTGGTGGACCTACAAATTATAGTTGCAATGAAAAAATGGTTAAATAAACAGCTGGGTATTATTACTGAGAATCTGCTGTAGATAAACAGAGTTTTCTGGTAGAAAAATATTGATTTTTAACTATTCTATACCATTTCTACGAAAAGTTGTTTATTCCCATATAAAATACATAGAAAACTTTGGGCGCTTTGAGCGACCTCTAAATATTTTTTGATTTCAAAATTAAAAAATAAGGGTATATTTTTTTTTGTATAGAACAATACTATGGGGTGAGTGCATAAAAATTTCGGCCTTACTTTTACACTTGCATTTTTGGACCACCCTAATGTTGTTTTATATAAGGAATCATATTTGCCAACATGACTGCCTGAGTATATACTTTTTAGTACAGCTGCCTTTAATATTAGATGTAAATATGAAGTTATGTACATATGTATGTATTTACTTGACACACCCATTTTTCTAATCAATACTATATTATGAATGAGTACGAGTTTTTTTAGTATCGAAATTTTCTAAACTTTTAGGCAAAGTCATGGGATCGACTAATTTGCTATATATTTGTAGTTTTTTTTTTGCTTAGCTTGCCAAAACACCTACGCATGAAAAAGTATAAAACATTTTTATTATGGGTACTGATTTTGCGTATACGATTTTCTTTTTCTATTGCAGCTTTCGTTTTTACGATTTTCTTTCGTTTCTTTTCCAATTATTTGTTTTGTGTCTTCAACATTTCATGTCGTAATTTTACGCTATTTGTTTTAGCTTTTGTCTTAGCAAATATATGTAAATTTAAATGTTTCGAAATGTAAAATAAAAGTATTTTTAACATTGAGGTAAGTTAAGGTGATAAGAATTGAGATCTAGTGGGTAAGTACTAGAACTGAGGCCAATGAAGTTTGCAACAAAAAATTTCTTCTCGAGACAAAATATATCCCCTATTTTCGTACGAATCTAAAATCATAAAATTTCCTATCATTTTCTATACAAAAATTTAAAATTTACGACTCATAATGACGACAGCCGAAAAAATAAAATAAAAAAGTGCCTTGCAAAAACATTTTTGACTTAGGGGTGCACGGCCAATTTTTTCCTCGTACGGTCTAATACACCTACTCATAGAAGCACCAATAAAAATGTTGATAAATAACAACTTTTGTTGTGAGTAATTCAATGGAAT
>NW_016176401.1:0-9249 GCF_001687245.7 Rhagoletis zephyria
CAATTATATTCAACAATTTATATTGAGCTCGAGGCCAAAAAAAAATTGTTGAATATAATTGTTATAAGGCCAAAAAAATAACAAAAACAAATAACTTAAGGACGATTTTTTATTTATTTCAAATAGTAACACCGTGCGACAAAAACAAAAAAAAATCAAAACACGCGAAGAATCGATATACTCACGAAATTGTGGGCCAAATGTATAGTAAAACTGGGTTTTTATATTTTCACTCTGACGTCTGGATATTTACTCAAAAGACTTTGAAATTTTAAAGACATGATTAATTAAAAAAAAAGAAGATATTTAAAAAAATCAGTGCAATGTAGAATAACAATATGGGTACCAAAGAGAGAAAATTCGGTAGAATAAAAAAAACAATAAATTTTTTTGGTTTACAATGATGAATAGGTACTGAAAATGCACTTTTAATAAATTTGATCTTTTTAATTTAATAGATACATTTTGCAGGACGAAATTCGGTGATAAGGTGGTGCGTATATTAGTCCTCAAACAATAATTTAAAAAAAAAAAATTGTAAATTTTCAAGGATATTTAAGGACAAAATTTGTAAAGGACACTTTCTATACCCATTCATCCTTATGACCCAAAAAATGTATTCTGTTATAATTTCGCAGAATTTTTTCTTTTATAGGATATATGTACATATTGTTATCTAACATTGTACTGAATTTTTTAAATAATTTTTTTAAGTAATAATATTTTTCAATTGCAAATACGCAGGTTTACTATAATTTACTCATTGTCTCGCGAATATATTCATTTTTTTCGTGTAAAATTTACTGTCGGACGGTGTAATAGTTTTATGTTATCATTCAATTTGGTATTTCTCGTTGCAAATATTTGCTTTGAACCTAAAAGATTAACCTTTCCAAACAAAAACTAAGAACAATTACAGGCATCATCACGCAACACTTCAGGCTAAGAGAACATCTGCATATGGTGGGAGTCTGGTCGAATGATCTGCCGTCTCTGCGATTCAACTGAGGAGCAACCATTTTACCCGCTACCAGAAATTCCATAGTTCAAAATCTTTCAAATCTGTAGCTCTACGTATTTTAATAAAAGATGCACTACCCAAATATTCTGAATAGTTTCCAGAGTTTAAAGCCAATTTTTTTCATCTTTTTCTTGTGTACACATTTCTCACAACCACCAGCAACATTTGACACAAAACAACTCAATAATGCCAGCCATCAGCGGTGATAGTGGCAGCAACAGTAAAAACGATGAACTCATGTCAGCGCAGCACAGCATCAATCGAGCAATATTACAACGGCAGCGAATGACTGCAATGACTTCAACTCAATTGTTGACTACTGCTGCTACCGCCAAGGCGGCAATGCATACTGCATTGCATACATACATAAGCGTGCAGCTTGCAACGTTTGTGTGTTTGACTTTTCTTACCACTGGCATGGCGCAATAGTCAGGCTGTTGTATTGCTCATGCGCAGTTCATGTGCCTCCTGCTTTTGGTTTGCTATCCTGTCTGGCTGCTGCTGTGGCACGACGATGACAACGCATATTGCTGCTGTCATGGGGCACAGCAGCAGTAACAGCAACAGCAATGACAATCCATCAATTCGAACCGTCGGGCTAGTTGCTGACAGAGAGGCGGTGGCCAAAAGCGTTCACAATTCTACAAAAACAAGTATACGTACATTACTAGGGATGTTAATTTTTCAGCTTTTTCCGATCCCGAAATTTTCGGGATGGCGTTATCACAACCGTGGGATCCCGGGATTAGTCTCGGGATTTAGGTATTCATTACTTTTCAACAACTTAAATCGAAATAAGATATAATAATAGTTTAAAACAACTAAAACCTCCCTATTATAATTGCCATTCGTACTGTCATCAGGTATGTAACTTGAGAATAGAAATCACTGCATCTTTTAGGCGCATCAATATTACATAGTTACATCCCGAGCTAATAAAAGGAAGGTAAATATTGCTTCTATATTGTTTGAGAAGCTCCCCTACCATGAAATAAATAAAAAAATAAATGGGTTTGAAACCTACTGTTTTATTTAAAGTGGCGTTTTTTTTTTCTCTCTGACCACAGGATCTATTTCGAAGGAACTCGTAATTTCAAAGATATGATTAATTCTAAAACTTATTAAAAAATTCAATGCAATGTAGAATAAAAATATAAAAATGCAATAGGAAATTTCTTTAGAATTTAAAAAATTTAAATGTTTGGATTCACAAGGACGAATAGGTAGTTTTTAAGCTGACAAAGTTAGAAGAATGAAATTCGAGGATGTTATCGAGTTTATATAAGCCCCTAATATATAATTTTTTCAAAAACAAATATTGCGAAATTTCAATGATAAAATTTTAAAATGGCATTTTCAATATTTGCCAGCCCTTCTGCACTAGAAACTTTAATCTGTTTCAGTTGTACAGGATTTTCTCATTAATTTTATACCCATACTTCTTCTCTAAGCATATTTCTCTGAAGTTTTTAAATAATTTTTGAATTACTGATGTCAGAGTGAAAAAATAAAGACGCAATTTTACTATTTTTTTGACCCATGGCTTCGCGAATATATTGATATTTGTGTTTAAAATTTACTATCGCGCGGTATTATATTTATAATGAGCTAGACATATATAAAAAAAATAGTTCTATTATTACCATCAGTGCAATTTACAAATTCTGAAATTCTCGGGATTACTTGCCAAGAATCCCGGGATTTTCGAGACCTTAAAAAGTTCGGGATCCCGGGATTAACGTTCCTGGTAAAAACATATAGTATGTATGCAGGCGCTTTTCAATGCGTTTGGCCCAAAAGGAGCACACTCGCGCGCTTGTACTCGACGCTGGAAAAGTCAACGCCAAAAAGTCAAACTGTCCATTACTCATTTTAGCTGTCAACTTGGGGAGCGACGCCGTACAAGACAACGAATAAAATAACAAAGCTAGTATAGGCTACATATAGCGAAAACAGCGCAGCAGCACAACTAGGCAATATCAATAAGTACAACAACAACAACAATAAAAATAAACACCCAAACAATCGGTGACAATATTGACCCAAAGCATTGTTTTTGTTATTGCCTGCGCCATTATTTTTTGCCACTGGCCGTTGCTAATGTATGTACTTGCCACCGCTACTTGAGGCGGTTAAGTAAGCAAGAGCCTTCTAGGTACGCAGTACGGTTGATAGTCAGCCATGTATTTACGTAGTTACATATTGCCAGTAGCTGGCATGACTTTTGGCCAAAACACATTTTTCATACAAAAATATTGTTTATTTTGGTTTGGTTTTCTGTAAATATTGTCAAAAGCCGCCAAAAGCATTTGCCGCTGTCATTGGGTAGCCGTTGAAGGAATTCACTTGATTTGCGAGTGCACTTGGCGCACCTTTGACCAGCTAGGCAGGCGGCAGCTGCTATTACTGCAATAGCTTCTTCACAATCGATGTGTGTATGTACGAATGTGAAGCTTGCAAGTATTGAGTTTGCTTAAAAATCTTAGTTAAACCTTAGAATCTTTTCAATATTCATTTCTTCAGTCTGTGCTATATATTTTGTTACTTTGTGGCGGTCACATTATTTAGGTTGACATTTTGTGTGCATAAATCTTTTTCTGCAAATTTCGGCATTCGCAATGGAGTAAATAAAAAGCGGTTAGAGGGTATTCGTAAAAAAGGTGAAACACTGTCGCCTTAGCTAAATTTTAATGTGAGCGAACTGAAAATAGATTTATTGTATAACTTGAAGGCAATATTTCAAAGTTTTTGAACACATTTTGGCCTACAGGCAACCTTTGTGGGAACAGCAATAGTACAATATCATCATTTACACAAATTGTTTTTAGAGCATAATTAACCATAGTTTTGCTATTACCAATCAAAATTGTAAAAAAAGCGAATTTACAAAAGTATAACAGTATAAAGGTATAGCAGTATAACACTTTACCAGTACTTTATAACAGTAAGAAATATGACAATGTAACAAAAAAAAAGTATAGCAATGTAGCAATATAAGAGTGTGTCTGTGTAAGTATACAGTAGTATAACTTTATAACAGTGTAGCACTATAATTGATAAAAATCAACAGTACAACTGTAAAATAGTATATCATTGCAACGATGTAACAGTCTCTTCGTCGATCAGTGTACAGCATAACGATATAAAGGTAAAACAGTATAACAATAAAGCACTTAAACTGTATAACAGTTTAAAGAAGACAGTGCAAAGTATAACGTACAAGGTATAAAAGTACAAAGTATACCAGTACAAAGTATAAGCGTAAGTGACTTACTTAGACAAATAATCTTCCTCAAGGCAATTTAGGATGTGCTTGCCAATGAATTCCCATCTTAAACTATGATATTCAAACAGGCACCTAATTGGCAATTAAGAAGCTTTTCACCAATCTAAGCATTAATTTTATCCAATTTATCAACAAAAATCAAATTACTAACAGCCAATTAATAATTAATTGGCAATTAATTTGTGTCAGATTCTCTTTGCAACCCTGCTAGGTATGTTTAATTTTGACTTGGAGGTATGTTTATTGAACAAAAAGCAATCAGCTGTTTGTTTCTGGTCCTCTTTTACAGCTGATATTCCATCAGAGATGGAAAATTGAATTATATAATTTTATCTAATTTACGGAAAATTTTACCTAAAAGTAGACAGATGTACCACTTCTTTACTCGTATTAAACAAATTTTGACTATGAAAAGAATCTCTTCGAGCAGCGCGAGACAAAACTATGTTGTAGAAAAGGTGAATAACTTTCCTCCAAGTTATTCGATCTGACGTTTTAAAAAGAAATATTTTCCGTCTATAAAATTAAGAACTGATTTCCGTAGAAGTTATTTGGCTACGTTCCAAATGTACCTAAAATTATGTGTTTGTACCTAATATACTTTCGAACAAAGGTACGATTGTAACAACTTTTCCATCACTGTAGGTAATCCAGCAGCTGATTTCGTATCGTTAATTGCGCAGCTGACGTGTGTGTGAACACCAAATTCAATGCCGCAATTTAAAGCTTAATTACCTCAGTTTGAACATAGCCTTAGCCTCGCACACGCTGGACACTTAAAAAGGTAGTCCTGAGGTAATTCCACCTCGTCATATTCCAGGCAACTGCGACACACGGAATCAGGTAATACATTTAGCCTTACTGCGAGAATACCGATCGTACAGTGACCCATAAAAAACCCCACCAACAGTGAGAGCTGGGGTGCTTTGTAAGTGTGAGAAGTGAACTCGGCCCTCTCCTGTCCACCCTCGGACCAAAAGGACCTTGCAATCACGTATGACCTGGTTTTCGTGCAGCACCCTATCCAAGAGTGCACCTCACGTGATCAGTGGCACCCCTAGCTGCTCATTTGCCGGTAATAACGTTTTAAGTATACCTTTTTTAGCCAATTCGTTAGCCACACAGTTTCGCGCAATTTCACTACTACTCGATGCCCAAATTAGCCTAATAAAGAAGTACTTATTTCCACGAAATGGGAAAACAGAGCAGACATTCCTTAACTAAAATAGAGTCACCTTCATCTCCCCTAAAGTCCTGATAGCCGCTTGGCTATCAGAATAAATGTTCACCACTCCAAACTGCCATCGCTTACCTGAGCCGCAATTCTACTACCGCCTTAATAGCAGGTACTTCTGCCTGGAATACACTGCAACAGTTCGGTAGCCTGAATTTCATGTTGATGGAAAGCTCTCGACCGAAGATCCCTTCACCAACACTGCGGTCCAGTTTTGATCCATCTGTGAAGAAGTTCACTGAACTCCTCCATAACAACAGCCATTCGGTTTCCCCGAGTTTCTCGCTGCAGCAGGTTTTACCTGCGTTCTTCACAGTCACTGTACTCAGCAATACGTTAAGTGCCAATTCGGTGGTGGTCCGTAGCACCCCCATCAATTAAAGCAGCCGCTTGTACGCGCTCCAACTGCTTTGCAAGTACATCTTTCTCATATAAGTTCCACCGGCTCCATAATTATAAAATGGTTTTTTTATTAAATACAATTTTTTTATATATCCTTCAGCCTCGGTTTATACGTACATACGTATGTAGAGCCAAAAATACGGTCTCGACCAAACACATTAGTTAGTTCATAAAGTACCTTTTCTATAAACCGAAATCTTCTGCTCTCCTTGATTCAATCCCCGCAACTTAAATTCATTTGACAACAGCATTTTCTATTCACTCTTAAAATATTCATAAAGTTAATAAATAATTGCAATAGACACATATGAAAGTTAAAGTTTGCCACGCCAATTAAAATTATATTAAGCGCAATAAAGCGGTTCTTACATTTTTCCATTTGTTTTCAAGCGATAATAAAAAATCCGATGCTGCCATCTCACCAACACATATTGCAATAATAAAAAGTACATAAAGAGTGTGAAATTTCTAACAAATTGCACGGCTGCGTTTGTTACCAACATCAACGGCACCGAATCGACACAATTTGCACTACCAATAGATAGATGTGTGATTGTACTTGTATGTTGTGTGTGATGTCTGTGCTTTCCATCATCACTCGCAAACATATTCAGACATGGTTAACTTGAATGCCCACAGCAATTGGGCATGAATAATTCCAAACATACATTTACACTTGCCAGACAGAACAAATGGGTAAGTGGCAAAGCTACAGAGATAGAGAGAAGAAAGTGGACAAGCGACATGTGGAATAGGAAATAGAAAACACGGAAATAAATCAAGGCAATTACTTATCAATTTATGTAAGCTAGCAAACCCAGTGAGAATGCTTGAGATAAATGTCATTAGAAATTAAAGCGTGCTATGTATATACAAGTACAGTTCGCCTGCTATCGCTGCTAAATCGTCGAGATAGCGCTCTGCACACTCAAGCCTCATTGCCTCCCGTTAGTTTTAGGTGCATCGTGGACATCGTCTTGGCACCGGTAAGTACTTTTAAGTGCCTAACATGCTGCTTCGGATCTTCTACCGTTTCTTCTCATTTACCCGGATATATTTTTAATTTTAGTGGTGTGATCTTAGCTTTCTGGTAAGTCAGCTCGAACTTTATTGTCATTCGCCAAATTTTTATAGCACCATCGCAACAGCGCATAGGGAGCATGAGGGGTGTGAGCACATTAGTTCTTTAACTTTAGCCTTAAACATTTTGTACGGAGTGTGGCTTGCCTGCAGATGTATCCACCAGCGATTCTTGAAGCACATAGTTACAAGTACTGATTTGCAGGTCAATTCTGCATAAGATACTCATTCCAGCATGTTCGACGTATCGGACTCGTTTTGTACTATAAACAAACTATCATCCTCTCACAATAATTGAAATACTACACTAGCGGTCATTAGAATAGACTCGCCTTACTTATATTCCATGCTTTATTTTATGTTTAATATTTTTTTTATAAAAGCCTGGGTAGCTACACAACAAACACCATATAAATCCCCTTTTCAAATTTTATACAAGAATTATAAAAATTCGACAAATTTTCACCAAATTTTTTAACTTTATTCAGAATCTTTAGAAACATTTCTTGTATGCAGTTTTGTAGCCCATTCAATTTTAGAATAATAAAGTGTAAGTTTCACGTGGCTAGAAAATACCGTTGATTTTTGACAATTTTTTTTTTGTTCCAATCAGCTGAAAGAATTTGATTCTGTAGCTGAATAGTTTTAGATCTCGACTCTTCACACACTACAGTTTCCACGGCTCGACACCAAAAAAAAAACAAGTTCCGTATGCCATGCGAACTGCGCCCCTCGTGCCCGTTGGGCGAGAAAGGAGGGTAAAACCGGCACAAAACTTTTACAAAAAACGGCAGCAACGCACTGGTATGCCATTCGAGGTATCCGAGATTCGAGTCCTCTCACGCAGCGGATTTTATTTTATTTTTTTTGATTAAGTTTCTTTTAATTTTTACATTTGTTTCAAAGAGAAATATATATAAATTTTATTTTTTAGCTTTTTAGAAGCTCATATTATTTTCTTATTTTTATTAGTTTTTCTTTTTGTGATTAAACTTTTTCAATTTTTAAATTTCCTTGTCTAAACCTAAAATTTTTTATTTCATTTAATCTTTGGGAACTTACTTAATTTTTTTCCTTTTTAAATTTTATATATTTTTTTTTTACTTTTTTATAATTTTTAGAGTTTATTATAATTAAAAGGAAAATATTTACTTTTAATTTAATTTTAGGAGCTTATTTAATATTTTTTTTGTCTTTTTCAATGAAATGTTATCATAATTTTTAGTTTTTATTGTTTTAAAAGGAAAAATATTTGTTTTTGTTTTAATTTCTTTAAAATTTTGATTTGTTTTTTTCTTTCATTTAATTTAATTTTTAGTTTTCGTTGTTTTAAAACACAAAGATGTTTTTAATTTCTTTAAAAACTTAAGAAACTTAGTTTACTTAGTTTAAATTATTATTTTTTGAATTTATTGATTTAATTATTTTAAAAATTATTATTTTTTTACGTTTAGGAACTTACATATTTTTTCTCTTTTTTTAATTTTCTTATTTTCTTTTAATAATTATTTTTATTGTTTTGAAAAAGGAATAAGTGCTTTTTGAGTTCCTTAGTTTTTAAACTGCGTTTTTTTCTAATTTAATAATAAATTGTTTTCCTCTTTTGATTTACATTTATTTAGTTTTTTTAATTTAATATTCTCTCGTTACTTTTTTTTATTTTTTAAAAAGAATGATATATATTTTTTCAATTCCTTTTAATTATAAAAAACGAATTGCTAAAAGACAAATTGAAAAAAAAAAATTTGTCCTTTGAAAGGCAATTGACAATTTGCTCTGTTAGATACATTTGTAAACATTCTGGAGTATCCCTAACAAGGTTCGGATAACACAATCCATTAATCTAATCTAATGTTCCCGGCCACACTTTAATAGCCAAGATTTGGTCTAACTTCTGCAGCATATATCTAAGCCAAGATAATGTATTCTCATAAAAAGTTGGGATCTAAGCCACGGCTTCACATTTAAAATTTATTTAATCCTCAAATATCGCTTAGTGTTCTTTAGTTTCTTTAGTCCATGCATTTTTCTCAATGGGTTGCATCACATTAGGCTTGTCTTTATTTGTCGCTTTTAACACTTTGGCACTTTGTTGAAAGCAAATAAATCACTAAATAAAAAAGCATAGACTCTCAGCAATAACAAAAATAATAAAACAAATTAAAAGCGCATAATAAAAAGCTTTGCAACTTATTCGCACTCGTGCGCAATGCGCACACTCAACTA